>NC_073696.1:144351306-144480368 GCF_029784165.1 Wyeomyia smithii | reverse complement strand
CATTTTGAACTCCGCCTTCCACAATTGAATAAACGACTAAGTCCAGAGAGTAAATTTTTGCAAAAAAATTTTTTTTCAGATGACACCAATTCTCGACGTTTTATGCATTTTTAAGTCATTTGGCATATATATATATATATATATATATATATATATATATATATATATATATATATATATATATATATATAATATATATATATATATATATATATATATATATATATATATATATATATATATATATATATATATATATATATAAAAAGATAAATTCTAAACATTTTGAACTCCGCCTTCCACAATTGAAAAAACGACTAAGTCCCAGAGAGTAAATTTTTGCAAAAAAATTTTTTTCAGATGACACCAATTCTCGACGTTTTATGCGTTTTTAAGTCATTTGGCAGCAAAAAAAAATTTTTCGAACACCGACATTTCACGGTCCCCTTGGGTAATTTTTCGATTTTCAAAAAAGCTAAACTTCAATCGCTTTGCGCCACCCCATTTTAAGTCCGATTGAGCTGAAATTTTGCACAGGGTGTTTTTTCGAGCAGGTGAACATTTTGTATAGGCTTTTTTTTTAATTCGAGATGACCATTTTGGCTGGCACCCAATATATATATATATATATATATATATATATATATATATATATATATATATATATATATATATATATATATATATATATATATATATATATATATATATATATATAATATATACATATATAAATATATATATATATATATATATATATATATATTATATATATATATATATATATATATATATATATATATATATATATATATATATATATATATATATATATATATATATATATATATATATATATATATATATATATATATATATATATATATATATATATATATATATATATATATATATATATTATATTATATATATATATATATATCATCTTCTGTTTTCAATAAAAATGGTCTAGTGACACTTTTCGGGTGCTTCATTCTTTAATCTTTGAATCTCTTTTTAATCTGTAATTTTTCAATTCTGGAATCGTCTTTTATCCTGCGTCATACTTACACATTACTTACTCCTCTCCTTAGTATGCAGTTGCCTGCATACTCCTCTCCCCCTTCCGTCCGAAGGTGCGACTACCCGCTCTAATGATCCCCGGAAGATAGGAAGGTTAGGAAATAAAAGAAAAATCTCGCACACTCACTCATTCTGGGTTAATTACTCCCTTGTTTACTCTTCCAGTCAGCGTTCATCTCAACCATTCCGGGTTAAATACTCCCTCTGTACTCACCCAACCTTAACTAATGAAAGAATAGTTGGAATCCCTTGAAGTTAGTAGTCTTTTCGTCTGAGAAGTTTGACCTGCTCCTCAAAATCATTCTTAGTTCTAATCGTCATGTCTCATTGTTTCTCATTTTTGGTACTGTCTCCCTCGACATGTCATAATATTCGGCCATTGGCCAATCTTTCTTCACGCCAAAAAAAAATCAATTATCTTTTTCGGCGAGTTTTCGTATTTCTTCACGCCTAGGTATCCAGGTATTCTCATTTTTCCTCTCATAAATAATTTTTGCCTCGAGTTTACTTATTGGGCTCATCTGTCTTTCGTGACAGGATTTTGTGTTTAAATTACTCTTGTGATACAGTAGTCTGTACAACGTTGTGCGATTCGCCACATTCCCTGTTGGCATTCTTTTTGGCCAACAATCTTATTTATTTGATTGCGTTCCTTCGCGTTTCCTCTGAATTACTTAAAAAAATACAGCCTGTCACGCTGAGGTGCTCAGGCGCTTGCGCTGTCATAACTTATAACGTCCAATATTGTATTCCAACAAACATACTCTGCCGTCAACACAAATTCATATAATCAGGTCATAATAAAGTTTAAGTCGGTTATTATGAACTTTCTCTAAACGGTTTCCGTTCTTGATTTCTGTGGTCATTTCACTTGGGAATCCCACTACTTCATAAGGTCCTCTCCATATATTCTGGAGCTTTTGACCTGGTCATGACGGGACTGATTTCACTAAAACTAAATCGCCAAACATGGGCTGCTGTTCATTTGCCCTTCTGTCATACACTTGCTTGCGCTTTTCTTTTGTATTTTTTAGGTAGGCCTTCGCGTTTGCGTGGAGGTCAAAACAATATTTTTCTCATCTCTTGTGTACATGTTTAATATGCCACATTGTCCAATCCATTCCGCTTGTAAATGGAGGTGGGAATACGTGCTGTACAATAATTCGAGCGGCGTATATCCTGTGGACGAGCTTACTAAGGTATTGTATTCAAACGTGAAAAATGCGAGCAGTTAATCCCACGTGTGTGGTTTTCCGCCAATAAACTGTCTCAAGTAAGTCTTCAACTCACGATTCGATCTCTCCACTAGGTTAGCCTGTGGGTGATACGGGCTAGTGGTGATTTTCTTTATTTTTAAAATCTTGCAAACATCCTTCATGAGTGCCCTCACAAAATTTGCACCGTTGTCCGTCGCCAATTCTAACGGTGCACCAAATTTACAAATATAATTCTCTACAAAAGTCTTCGCTACCGTCTGGCTTTCTTGGTTTTCCATAGGTGCGACAGTTAAATATCTAGTTAGGTCGTCATGCATGACCAGACCATAACGATTTCCTAAGTCGGATTCGGGTACCACCACGATATCCATATACAATTTCTCAAACGGTTCTGATGCAGTCGTCGTGATCTGCATTGGGTTCGACCTTCCAATCTTGTTCTTCTGGCAGGAATCGCACTGCCGAACATAATTTTCAATATCCCGTCTCATATTCGGCCACTCAAACAGTGTACCGATCCTCTGGCGCATTCGCCGCGCTCCGACGTGTCCTCCCTAGGGCGCGTCATGAAATTCCTTTAACACAACTTCCACCTGATCCGGCGCAACTGGCGTGTGCTCGCCATCGGCGTTGTAAAGCATAATTTGTTTCTTTAGTTCTCCCATCAAAAGCTGCAATATTTGTATTATTTCTCTCTGTTTAATTTTTCTAAATGAAATTACATGCACCGCTTCGGCTTCCCTTAATGCTTCCAAGCCAGTCTCAAATTGGCTTACAAGTTGGTCAAAAAACTTTCGACAATCTATTAACGAGTTTTCGCTGCCGTTCAATATGATCCCGGCCGTATTCTCATTTTTCAAAACCAGTGCGTTCTTGTTCGTATAATTTTTCAACCCGTGCGCTAGATCGTACAACGTCTTGAGTTCTCTGTAGGCAGTCCGGCTATTCAAAATCACGAACCGTGTTCCAATATCCTTTCGATCGAAGTAACGATTTTTTTCGAGACTACCACCGTCTCGCTGGGAATTCGGTCCCGAGTTACTTCCTGCAGAAAATCGTCATACAAAACACTGACGAGTCGCTGCTCCTCCCCGCCATTTGTGACGTCCGCTACGTCTATGGCATTAAAATCCTGTACGACACTCGTTTAGCTGGTCTTGTGCGTTTTGTTGCTGCTCTTGAAGGCGCTTCTGCCGACGCGTAATCATGGCTATCCGCCTGTGGGGTGCACTTTCTTGCCCCTGACATGTCCCGTCTGATAGACGAGATAAAAAATCCGCGACTATATTTTCGCTTCCTTGTTTATACCTGATGCTGCATTCCAATCCTTGCAGCTTCAGTCTTAATCTCGTTAGCGTAGGGGAGGTCTCTTTTAGCCTCCAAATCGCTACAATTGGCCTATGGTCCGTGTACACAATAAACCTCTGGCCAAAAATATAATATTTGAAGTATTCTACGACCCATACAATTGCCAGCAGCTCCTTCTCTATAATATGGTAACGCGTTTCCGCCCTCACAAGCGTCCGACTCGCGTATGCGATCGGATGGTGCATTGATTTTTCATTAGACAAGACGGCTCCAATAGCATAATTGCTAGCGTCTGTCGTAATAACGAAAGTGTCTTGATAATCTGGCCGGACCAAAACCGGCTCTGTTAGCAGCGCTTTTCTTAGGAATTGGAACGCTTCTTGGCATTCCTTTGCCCATACAAATTTAGCGACTTTCTTCAACAAATCATTCAGCGGGTTGCGCTTCTCCGCGATGTTAGGGTTAAATTTCCCGTAAAAATTTACTGTTCCCAAATCTTATACCCTTGACTTTAGTGGGTGGCCTGAGGCTCTGAATGGCCTGTATGTTCACATTAGTGGGCTTTATGCCGTTTTCGCTGACGACATTACCCAAATATTCTATTTACCTTTTAAGGATTTGACACTTTGACGGTTCAATTTTCAAATTGTGTCTACGCAACGGTGACGGTATCGCCGAAAACAATAATGCCGTCAAGGTAAACAAATGCTTTCACCTCTCCGATCTCGAACAGAACAGTATTCATCAACTTCTGGAAGGTCGAAGGACTGTTCTTTAATCTCATTGGCATTCGTGAAAATTCGAAATGCCCTTTTGGGGTTGAAAACGCTGTTTTTGCCGCATCGCGGCGCTCGATCGGGACTCGATAGAAGCCCGATTTCAAACCAATAGAGGAAAAACACTTCGCTTTCCCTACATTGTCCAATATCTCATTTTTAAGAGGTATTGGATACACAAACGGCTTGGTGACTCCGTTCAACGACCTGAAGTCCACCACAATCCGGTATCTCTTATTACCGTTTGCATCCGGCTTCTTTGGCACATATAATACCGGTGCATTCCAGGGACTAGTGCTGGGTCTTATAATGCCCTGTGCCCTCATTTCATCGATTTCTCTGTTAATGTGCCTTTTTGTAGCTTCCAAAAATCTGTACTGCCTTTTATTAATAGGCACATCTGATGAGGTTTCAATGGTGTGTACTGCGGCGTCAGTCATAGTTAATTTGTCGCCTTCGAAAAAGAAAATGTCTGCGAAGCTTTCACCTATATTCTTCACTGTCTCAAATTCCATATCAGGCAAGTAGGCCAAATTTAACACTTGCCGTAGTTTTTCAATTCTTGCAATACCTTTTGACTCTGGTGTCAGCTTGTGCTCCAACAGGTCATAGTCAAGCCTCGAGTTTAGGTCTAACTCGGGCATTATAATATTCTTCGAGTCAAGAAAATTGTTCTTCGGCTCTTCATCCCGATATGTTTGGTGCTCGCTATATATTTCGTTTTTGTCTACGTCAGCCTCATTGCGGGCTGTGTTGCTAGAATCTCGCAACTCGTTCTGCATCACGACTCTATTTCTGGCTGCCACATAAACATTTCGACTAAGGACTTCCTCCTTGGGCATGCTCCACGAACTTAAGTCGTCCGAACCTCTATTGCCGTGTTTCTTGAACACGATGTAATCAAAATTATTCCCAATTTGAGGGTATGCTTCTTTAAAAATTCTGCTCCGATTATTCCGTCGCTTGGCAAATTTTCTAATATATGGAAAAGGGGCAAAATACTCAATATGGTAAATGACGCTTCTAGGTCGTTTACCGATTCGTCATATTCTGGGATGCACTGCATGGTATCTCTTTCTGGGAAAGTGTACTCCATTTTCAATAAATATTACTCTTTCTGATAAAAGAAAATAATCCCAAAGCTTCTTTGAATAATTATTTCCAAGCTCTTTCTAAATAATTAAGATTCCATATTGCTGATATTGTATTATAAAAATTATTAGCACTGTAAAATTATCTGTCTGAAAAGACGACTGTAAAGGCTCATGTGGCCTTCTTTCTTTTTTTTCTAGGAATCACTAACGATTCTGTTGACCAGATGTGATACCGTAGCGTGACCGAATCTATGTTTTTCGTCGCGCTAACAGAGAAGCTAGACACCAAGGTACGAACCATTTGGTGCCGAAACTGCAACGTTTATGCCTATCAATTAATTAAACAATTATTCTAATAATATTTTTTCCCGACTTATCTGAGCTATAATAGTCATTTTTATTCAGTGTAATTGAAATAATTTTTACAACTAATTCAAGATCGTAACTGCTTACATCAGATGGCTTAAGGTGCTCATCCACAAAATAATATTGCAACTTCTGACTCCCTTACGTCACCTTGACTTTGAAACTACAATCTTGACCAACAAAAGTTGTTGAGTATGTTGATACCCGCGAATGCCCCACGACTTGGTGAGCGCTGTATTTTGTTTACTAACTTTTTGCTACCGCAGCACTCGACGCCTTTAGAATTTTACTTTGTTTGTCAATACTGACCCATTTGACCCCGCCCAATACGAGCCGCTTGACTCCTGGTATAAATTCCATGTGACAACAGCCTCGACCTTGGCTTTCAATGTGTTTTATTATGCTAAATGTGCGACGTTGATTTTGACGACAACACCTTGACCGTTAGCAAAGTGCTACTATTGTCGACACCTGAGAATGTCTTCGTGTTGGTGAGCGTATCGTTGGTATCGTTAGGGTGTGAAGGAAAACCACCAACAGTTCTCCGGTTCATTCGCTTCTCTGCTATCGTCGAGAAAGGAAGCACTTTTCAACGTTCCGTTAGCTGATCACCCGATGAAACAATACAGCTTTGTATTCGGACGGTGCGTGTATCGCTTGTATTTTTCGGTGCCGGTGCGGACTAGGCATAGCCGTCCAGCAGCCGGAGAAAAGATTTCGTGCGTTGTGCGCAGACGGTATCCGTACTGCTAGTGTTTTCGGTGCAGTGACAATAAAAAAAAATTAGCAGAAGGAGCAGTTCCCCCCGCGCCGCCAGGCGCCGGCTACCCACTAGCGGCGGTGACGATTTTGCAGCCGCCGTTGGAGCATTGTTCGTTTTGCCGAGACGCTTTGTTCAACCTGCAGTTGGAGTATTTTTATTCTGCCATGTCGATCATCGCAGGATTAATCCAGTTAGCAGGTCGTGGAGGCAGCAACCCCGAAAGTTTGGTGAAGTATCCACTTTAAATATCATATTTTTATTATTTTCTTTACGGTTGTCTTTTTTAGTATTTAAATAGTATTATTTTGGAAAAATTGTTTTTTTTATTTAATTACCAATAATTTGACACCCCATCTTGTCCTGGTATTCTACAGTTAGTTCGCGGTAGAGCAAATTGCTCCCGCTTATTTGAATAAAATGGATGATATGCAGATGGAATTATTCCTGGATATCGAAACAAATGGGGAAGAGATAGAAATCTCCCCCATCAATTCCCCTGTACCTCCCCATATACCCTCCCCTTTACCTAGCCCTGTACCAAGGGTACCAGAAGTACGGGTAAAAGCTTACCCAGATAACTCGAAAGGTCCCTACATTGTCTTCTTCAGGCCAATAAAGGCCTTTGAACATTATTCAAATTGGCAAAGACCTGACAAAAAAGTTTTCGGACGTAACCTAAATTACAAAGGTTAGACCGAACAAACTGCGAGTTGTCGTGAATAGCTTGAAGCAAGCAAACGCGATTGCTGGCTGCGAGCTCTTCACGAGAGAGTATCACGTGTACATCCCTGCCAAGGATGTAGAGATCGACGGTGTGGTTACCGAGGGGAATCTCACTGTCGATGACATTTTGCGTCACGGAGTGGGCTGTTTTAAGAACTCCGTGATGCAAAGTGTAAAGATACTGGATTGTAAGCAATTACATTCAGTATTCATCGAAGAGGGGAAGAAGAAATTCTCCCCCTCGGATTCCTTTTGGGTGACCTTTGCTGGATCTGCATTGCCGAACTACATCCTTCTAGACAGGGTTCGTCTGCATGTACACCTTTTTGTACCGCGGGTCATGCACTGCCAGAACTGCAAGCAGTTGGGTCATACAGCCACCTACTGCTGCAATAAGGCACACTGCAGTAAGTGCGGAAACAATCATGCTGAGACCGTCTGCGACGAGGACACTGAAAAGTGTCTCTATTGCGGGGGCCCTCGGCATGATCTTTCGGCATGTCCCGCGAACAAACAGCGCGAGGAGAAAATAAAGCGTTCCCTCAAGGAACGATCATAGCGCTCTTTCGCAGAAATGCTGAAGAGAGCTGAGCCACCCTCGACAGGAAACATCTTTTCCTTTTTGCCCACCGATGAGGGTACATCTCACGATCCCGTCGAAGAGTGTTCTTATGCTTTGCCCGAAGGATCTATGAAGAGGAGAATTAACTCTCCTAATCTTTTTCGTAAAGGTCGTAAGATAACCCCTAGCGGAATGATAAATAAAACAACACGTAAGAGAACCGGTGAGGAAAAACCGAAGCAGGTAGCCCCGGTTTTAAATTCAATTCAAACCAGGAGTACCCACCGCTTCCCGGGTCACTCAAAACCCCTTGTGCTCCCATTTCCCGACCAGAGAATAAAAAAGAAACAGGGTTTATAAAATTTTCTGATATTGCGGACTGGATATTTAAAACATTTAATATACCAGATCCTCTTCGAAAAATTCTTATTGCCCTTCTCCCTACAGTGAAAACCTTTTTGAAGCAACTTGCAGCAACTTGGCCCCTCATTTCAGTTATCATATCTTTCAATGAATAATACATCGAAAGAGGTTAGGAATTTTATCACTGTGTTACAGTGGAATTGCAGAAGTATCATCGCCAAATTCGATCTATTGTCATATTTGATAAGCACACACAATTATGATGCGTTTGCGCTCTGTGAAACTTTTCTCAATTCAAACGATCAATTCAATTTCCACGATTTCAACACAATTCGTCGAGATCGAGACTCACACGGTGGAGGGGTACTTTTAGGGATCAAAAAAAGCTATTCTTGTTTCAGAATCGACCTCCCCTCGATCTCGAATATTGAAGTCGTTGCCATTCAAACGAATATGAATGGAAAAGACCTATGCCTTGTTTCGTTATTTATCCCTCCATCCGCGCGGATGGAACAGAGGCATCTCACTGATATAGCAGGGTTGCTTCCCGCGCCTATTTTGATATTGGGAGATTTTAATTCTCATTGTTCGCTATGGGGATCGCTGTACGACGACAACCGATCTTCTTCAATCTGTAACTTAATCGACGACTTCAATATGACACTTTTGAATACTGGGGAAGCGACACGAGTACCTAATCCTCCAGCACGTGAAAGCGTGCTTGACCTATCCCTTTGCTCGACATTACTAGCGTTAGATTGCCGGTGGAAAGTAATCAATGATCCCCAAGGTAGTGATCACCTTCCAATCGTTATCTCAATTGCTAATGGGTCAACTCCAACGGATCCAATCAATATTGCGTATGACCTCACACGTAATACTGATTGGAAGTCTTATAAGACGTTTATTGTGGAATCCATCGAGTCCTACGAGGTACTTTCTCCGGAGGAAGAATACGCGCTCCTTTCTGGCTTGATCATCGACGCCGCAACTCAAGTTGAATGAAAAATGTACTAGGAAGTGCGATTTTCGAAGCGAAAAGTGTTCACTTTTGCGGCACTTGCTCCAGCGTTTTTATTCAAGCAATTGCTGCACTGTCAGTGTGTGTGAACATATTTAAAAACGAGGAGCTCCCTAGTCAAGGCTAGCATTGTAGATGTGTTACTATACGCCAGAAAATCGAAACGGTTCTACAAGCTAACGAAACTCGTTTCCAAGATAAGTACATTTTTTCATATTTATTTTAGTGTTTGTGTTCGTAAAGGTAACGTCGCATGGAATACAGGACCGAATACACTATATTCATATATTATTTTTCATTCGATACATTAAATCGATTCAAATAAGATCGATTTTTAAAAAACTAATCGAATGGTAGGTAACTGATATACAATTGATATAAGTTTTATTTTGTATATAATCGCAGCGGCAATTTAATGATCCAGGGCTGCAAGTTGGTCACTTTTTAGTGACTTGGTCACTTTTTTAAGCTGGTCACTCAAAAGTCACTTTTTTCATCAAAAAGTCACTAAAGTTACTTTTTTCCGAAAAATAGTCACTAAAGTCCCTTTTTTCCAACTTGACCAGCCCTCATCAGCCCTGCTTTTTGAATGAAATTTTTGATGCCAAATATCTCAGATATGCATGATACGTCGAGATCTGTTCTCTCAAAAAAATTTTTTTCAGGAATAACCGACTTTCTGGCACTAAGAGAAAATTTTCGAAACGGGAAAGATTTGAATGCAATTCCTTAAACAGCCAAATTCCGATCACCAATAGCGATGCTTTGCAAAAACTTAAAGTTTGATAAGTCGCAAGCAAGGTTTCGCTACCATTTCTATTATAGCCTGTGTCTCTGGAAGGGTACTTACCCCACGATTCCCCTCGATAAATCCGGAACAACGGAAATTTTCGAATTGTCTTCTACTGTCCTAAAAACTACGATAAATTTGTGATCTTTTGACAAAGGTTCGATCAAAATCGGTTCAAATCTCGTGGAATGGCAGGTAAAAGAATTTTCATGTTTTCGGATGCGGAGGGGTCGGGTACGCAAGTGTTAAAGAGCCTGGTCCTCGTGGTTCTGTGGTTAGCGATGTCGGTCGGCTAGCTTTCGCACATGGTTGTGATGTCGGGTTCGATCCCGATCAGGTTGAGGATCTTTTCGACCTGGAAATTTTCTCAACTCAGCACTGGGGCACGGTGTATCGTTGTACTTATCCTACAACATGCAAAATGTGCCAAAAACCAAATCAATAACGAATTCTCTCAACTAATAATCTAGTTGATCGAGACCGCTAGCGTGCGATATTGTTTATTGTTCTGTTGCGGTCCGTTTAGGGTGCAGTTAGTTTGGTTTCGTTCCGGTTCGGCTCCCAGTCCGGTACGGTCTGTAATTTGGGAACGAATGTTGCCAATAATTTCAATAAAACGTTATTTTAGTGAAAGAATCAATCATAAATTCATATATGCATGTTAGAAACTGTTTGATTCAAAAAGAACAATTCAAAACAAGTTTTACTATTTATTTTACTATTTATAACTATTTTTAATTTGATGTATTTTTTGATTAAACAAATCGAGGACTAAATAGTGACTCACAAGGCTGACTTTACAGTTTTAATTTAAATATGGTTTATTTGACACGGCACGATACAATTTTAAGTTTAACTGAGCCAAGTACACTTTTTATTAATTCTAGATTAGCGGGAAAAGGAAGAAGGCCTTTTTTTTATTTCTCGCGGCCGACTACGAGCTAGTGGGGATTAAAGGTGAGAGGAGGGGAGTTACAATTCTTGCTTTAAACTAATTAAGATATACGATCTATTTGTGTTTCGACTGGTGTTCTTTTTGTTTTTCAAACATAGATTTAGGCTCTTCGTGTTCGTGTCTCCAGCGTCGTATACGGGTATTCTGACAAATAGACAAAAGAATATTAAATTTTAATGTCAGGCTTTTCCAAATAACAGTACAGTTGTGTCATGTACTGAAGATCACCGCTTCCCAGAATGTCTCTAACGGGAACGTTCGGTTGTTTTCCTCGGGCCCGGAGGGAATCTATAAGCTCGGACCTAACATCACAGAATTCGGCACACGACCAAACAACATGCTCGATGTCATGGTAGCCATCGCCACAAACGCAGTGATTACTGTCTACAAGCCCTATACGAAAGAGATGCGTGTTTAACGTGTAGTGATTGGACATAAGTCTAGACATCACGCGAATGAAGTCCCGACCTACATCCAACCCCTTGAACCATGCTTTCGTCGATACCTTAGGAAAAATGGAATGTAGCCACCGTCCCAGTTCATCTGAGTTCCATGATGATTGCCAACTGTTGAGTGTTCTCTGACGCAAAATGCTATAAAATTCATCATAAGCAATTGGTCTACTATAAATATCGCCATCAATAGCACCCACCTTTGCTAAAGCGTCAGCCTTTTCATTGCCCGGAATGGAACAATGAGAAGGGACCCACGCTAAGGTAACCCGGTAATTTTTATCTGTTAAAGCACTTAAAAACCGCCGTATTTTCCCCAGGAAATACGGGGTGCGCTTCACAGTCTTCATCGATCGCAGAGCCTCAATGGAACTGAGACTGTCTGTGAAGATGAAGTAGTGGTCTATGGGCAGGGTTTCGATGATCCCAAGAGAGTACTGAATAGCGGCAAGTTCTGCGACGTACACGGAAGCAGGAGCATCGAGTTTGTAGGAGGCGGTAAAGTTTTCGTGGAAAACACCGAAGTCAGTGGACTCATCTAGATTAGATCCGTCAGTGTAAAACCTTTTATCATAACTGACATGTTTGAACTTATTGGAAAAAATCTTAGGCATCTCTTGGGGTCGCAATTGATCCGGGATACCAAGAGAGATTCCAAAAGCGATGTTTCAACGGAAGGATACCCGCTAGCACTTCAAGACTCATCGTATGGGTCGACTGCATGCAACCTAAGGCAATACGCAAACAACGATATTGTATTCGTTCCAGTTTGATCAAATGTGTGTTTGCTGCGGAGCGGAAGCAGAAACACCCGTACTCAAGAACTGACAATATCGTTGTTTGGTATAACCTTAGAAGGTCTCCTGGGTGGGCACCCCACCATGTTCCGGTAATCGTACGAAGAAAATTAATCCTCTGTTGGCATTTTTGTGGCAGATACCTAATATGACAAGCCCAGGTGCATTTAGAGTCGAACCAGACCCCGAGATATTTAGCGACTAAAACCTGAGTGATCGTTATACCCGTTAGTAGGAGCTGCAGCTGAGCTGGGTTATGCTTCCTAGAAAAAACGACCAGCTCAGTTTTCTCCGGAGAGAATTCGATACCCAGCTTAAGAGCCCATTCAGACAAATTGTCTAAGGTGTCTTGCAATGGTCATTGCAGATCGCTAGCCTTGCCACCAGTAATGGATACAACGCTATCGTCTGCAAGTTGCCTTAGCGTGCATGAATTTGCAAGACATTCATCGATGTCATTGACGTAAAAATTATATAAGAGAGGACTTAAACATGAGCCCTGGGGAAGGCCCATGTAACTAATTCGGGAAGTTGTCGAATCGCCATGTGAGAAATACATATGCTTTTCTGACAACAAATTGAGCAAAAAGTTATTCAAATTTGGTGAAAGTCCCTGCGAATGAAGTTTCGCGCTTAAAACTTCTACAGAGACAGAGTCAAAAGCCCCCTAATATCCAAGAACGCAGAAGCCATTTGCTCTTTTCGAGCAAAGGCGAGTTGAATTTCAGTAGAAAGCAACGCTAGGCAATCGTTCGTCCCTTTGCCCCGGCGAAAGCCAAATTGAGAATCTGAAAGTAAACCATTTGTTTCGACCCATTTGTCTAACCGTTAGAGGATCATTTTCTCCATTAATTTCCGGAGGCAAGAGAGCATCGCAATCGGCCTATAAGAATTGTGATCAGAGGCGGGTTTTCCGGGTTTTTGAATAGCAATGATATTTACCTCCCTCCAGTCGTGCGGAACAATGTTTAGCTCAAGGAACTTGTTGAACAAGTTCAACAAGCGTCTTTTTGCAGAGTCGGGTAGATTCTTCAACAAGTTGAATTTAATTCTATCCAACCCTGGAGCTTTATTGTTGCACGAGAGGAGAACCATTGAAAATTTCAACATCGAAAATGGAGGCTTTTCCGTAGCTACTAAGAACGCGTCGCGAAAGGTTTTCTGCTCCGGTACAGAGTCCGGGCAGACCTTATTGGCAAAATCGAGTATCCAGCGGCCTGAATATTCCTCGCTCTCATTAGAAACGTGACGATTCCGTGTCCCAAAGAGTGCTCATCGCTGTTTCCCTTGACAACGCGTTTACAAACCGCCGCCAGTATCCGCGTTTTTTCGCTTAAATTAAACTCGCCATCTGTCTATCCAGTACATCGTACTTTCGGAGCAGATCAAGAGTACCGTGTTTTCGGTAGGCCAAATACAACGAGGACCTTTGCGCGTACAGTTCAGAGCACTCTTTGTCCCACCACTTGTTGGGAGGACGCTGTCTAATCGTTACCCCGGGTATCGGTTTCGTCTGAGCTTGAGTCGCGGCGTCGATGATCAAGCCAGAAAGGAAAGCGTATTCTTCCTCCGGAGGAAGTTCCTCGTGAGACTCGATGGATTCCGCTATGATCATCTCATATGACTTCCAATCAATATTACGAGTAAGGTCGTATGAAATATTGATTGGGTCCGGGGGAGTTGAACCATTAGCAATTGAGGTAACGATTGGAAGGTGATCACTACCGTGGGGATCATTGATTACTTTCCACCGGCAGTCTAACGCTAGTGATGTCGAGCAAAGGGATGAGTCAAGCACGCTTTCACGAGCTGGAGGATTAGGTACACGTGTCGCTTCCCCAGTATTCAAAAGTGTCATATTGAAGTCATCGATTAAGGAACAGATTAACGAAGATCGGTTGTCGTCGTACAGCGACCCCCATTGCGAACAGTGAGAGTTAAAATCTCCCATTATCAGAAAAGGCGCGGGAAGCAATTCTGCTATATCAGAAAGTTGCTTCTGTTCAATCCGCGCGGCTGGAGGTATATATAGTGAAGCAAGGCAAAGATCTTTTCCATTCATATTGGTTTGAATGGCAACGACTTTAATACTCGAGATCGAGGGGAGGTTGATTCTGAAGAAGGAATAGCACTTTTTAATCCCTAAAAGTACCCCTCCACCGTGTGAGTCTCTATCTCGACGAATAATGTTAAAATCGTGGAAATTGAGTTGATCGTTTAAATTGAGAAAGGTTTCACAGAGCGCGAATGCGTCACAATTGTATGTATTTATCAAATGAGAAAATAGATCGAATTTGGGGATGATACTTCTGAGATACCACTGTAATACAGTGATAAAATTCCTAACCTCCTTCGCCGTATTAGTCATCGAAAGATATAATTGCTGAAATGAGGGGCCAAGTTGCTGCTAGTTGCTTCAAAAAGGTTTTCACTGTAGGAAGAAGGGCAAGAAGAATACTTTGTAGGGGATCTGGTATGTTGAATGTTTTAACTATCCAGTCTACAATATCAGAAAAATTTATGAACCCTGTTTCTTTTTTATCTCCTGATCGAGAAATGGGTGCACGAGGGGTTTTTGGTGCCCCAGGAATCGGTGGGTACTCTTGGTTTGATTTAAAATTAAAACCGGGAGGAACGTGCTTCGGTTTTTCTTCACCGCTTCCTTTTTGTGTTGGCTTATTGGTCATTCCGCTAGGGGCCTTTGCAAGAAAGATTAGGAGAGTTGATCATTCTCCTCTTCCTAGATCCTTCTGGCATGGCATAAGAACACCCTTCGACGGGATCATCAGAGGTACCCTCATCGGTTGGCAAAAATGTTTCCTGTCGAGGGTGGCTCAGCCCTCTTAAGCATTTCTGCAAAAGAGCGCTTTGATCGTTCCTTGAGGGAACGCTTAATTTTTTCCTCACGCTGTTTGTACGCGGGACACGCCGGAAGGTCATGCCGAGTTCCCTTGCAGTAAAGACACTTTTCAGTATCCTCACTGCAAGCGGTCTCAGCATGATTGCCTCCGCACTTGCTGCAGCGTGCCTTGTTGCAGCAGTAGGTGGCTGTATGACCTAACTGCTTGCAGTTTTGGCAATGCATGACCCGCGGTACGAACAGGCGTACAGGCAGACGAACCCTGTCCAAAGAGATGTAGTTCGGCAGTGCGGATCCGGCGAATGTTACACGGAAGGAATCCGAAGGGAGCAATTTCTTCTTCCCTTCTTCGATGGATACTGAATGCAATTGCTTGACATCCAGTATCTTTAAATCTTGAATCAGGGGGTTCTTGAAGCAGCCAACCCCGTGACGCAAAATGTCATCGACCGTGAGGCTTCCTTCGGTAACCACACCGTCGATCTCCACGTCCTTGGCAGGGATGTACACGCGGTACTCCCTTGTAAAGAGCTCGTAGCTAGCAATTTCGTTTGCTTGCTTCAAGCTACTCACGACAACTCGCAGTTTGTTCGGCCTCACCTTCGTAATCTCCGTTACGGCCGAAAATTGTTTTGCCAGGTCTTTGCCTATTTGAATTATATTCAAAGGTTTTTTTATGGGCCGGAAGTAAACAACGTAGGGACCGCTAGCGGCATCTGGGTAAGCTTTTACCCGTGTTGCCGGTACCCTTGGTACGGGGCTAGGTAGCGGGGGTGGTACAGGGGAAGGTAAGGGAGAGCTGCTGGGGGTGATTTCAATTTCTTCCCCATTTGTTTCAACATCCAGGAAAAGTTGCACCTGCATGTCGTCCATTTTGCGGGAGCGTTACGCTCTACCGCACACAAACGATAAATATTCGAATGTGTGGGGGGGATCAAATAGTTGATATTAAATTTTAAAAACAATTTATCAAACTACAAGGGATCAAAAGAAAAAAGACAGTAATACTAATACTAATAACAATAGTAATAATAGTAATAATAATAATAATAATAATAATAATAATAATTATAATAATAATAACAACAATAATAATAATAATCATAATATTAATAATAATAATATTGATAGTAATAATATTAATAATAATGATAAAAAATCTAAAGTGAATACTTCACCGAACGTCTCAGTCACGACCTCACGGCTGATAGTAGGATCAATCGAGTGTCTCCGCAGAACAAACAATGACGATCCAGCTTCGTGTTGTGAAACAGTGGCCGTATCCCACACGCGACCTTGTAGATGCCACTTGTAGTTGACTTCCACTCGCTCGATCGTATGGTGGTCCGTGCTGCTAGCGGGTAACAGCGATGCGGGAGAATTATTCTTGCTGATATATCAGCTGCGTATCAGATCACTGGCGGGGTAGCCTGCCCCTACCAGTGTGCAGAAGATGTTTCTGCCGATAAACTGCAGGCTATTGTTATCGCACAACACAAGAACTAATCGAAAAAAAACACACGTACGATAACTCGTGTATTGTTATTTTGCGAATCAAACGGAGAGAAACAATTTGCGTCTAATCGAGACGAAAGCAAAACAACGAATGACTTTACAGTTTTCCTAACGAATAAATTATTTGTCGAATTCTAGCTCTGCTTCAAGGGTTGCGATGTTTGGTGTTGAGAAATCACCATTTGTGATTGGACACACTTACTGTTTATACTAATATTTATCATAAAACTACTAAAACTACTAACAATCCCCTTATTAAAAAATAAAATAAAAGCTTGACGAAATTTGGACTTGATAAGCGACTGGAACTGATCTTGCGTTCAACTATGCCATCCAGGACTTTTTTGTACAGTTCTTGTCGTGTCAACTAAATTTGTTCTCTGTTCGAGTATGGAGCGTGTTGCTGTGACATTGACTTTGCTGCATTCCAGAGGCGTGATTAAGGAAAGCGGTCGCAAACTTTATTTGTTTTCAAACTGCTGAATCAATCACCACTGAGTCTTGTACATTAGAGCTCTATAGTAGCTTGTGCTGAATGATTTTATTTTCATCCATCTCATTAGAGTGCGCAATGATCATTGACTTTGTTCTTTTTAAATATCCAGTTGGGATCACCGTGCCGATTCGTATACAAGGATACTCATACAAGAGGTATATTTCTGTGATATTGATATTGCTGTTGAGCAATTACTAGCAACATAGGAAAATTCTAATATTTTTTCAATTCTCATTTTTGATCTGGCTGGAACTTTGCACAAGTGTTCCTATAGGCTGCACATATTTTTCTGCGGTATTAATTTTTTTTGAGTCACGACTAACTTTTGAAATTTTTTTTGTAAAATTGTTAAATGGTAATGGATGATAAAAATATTTTAAAAGCAGAACGGTTTTGGCTAAGTTGTAGATAAGATTTATTTCTTCAAAAAACAAAAAAAAAAAATGACTGCAAATACGCCTCAGTTGAAGTCGTGTCGCATTCCAAACGTAATGTTCAAGCTGTACGGAAAATGTTGACTGTTTACACTTGCTAAAAACATATTTTTGTAATTTTCAACCTAAAGGACCACCTCGGAGAAAAATGAGAGAATCGTTTCAAAGAAATATCACGCATTAATAACGTCCTACGACGATATAGGCAATGATTTTATGCTATTGACTTCAATATCTCGATCGAATTTAATAATGGTTCATTATGTACAATAAGTTAGCCATCATGATAAAATTTTAAATGTCTACAATTTTTTAATTTTTATTCTTTTTCAACTAAAATTTGCCTTGCCCAATTCTCAATTTTTGAAAAAAGAAGGTCAATTGCGTGAAATCAATGAGAATATTTTTCATGAGTGTCATCTTCATGGGTGCCATCAGAGAGAATAATTGAGCTGGTAAACACAGGTTTTGTTCAAAATTGGAAAAAATGAATGATTCTAGCTTTTCAACCATTCCTTTGAATTTTGATGCTCCTAGCAAAGATAACTTTTTCAGAGATTTAAATAAGTTAAGTAGAAGCGACGAACCCAGCTCGCAATTATTCTGCGGCGTTTTGACGCACATTTACTAGGGGCCTCAAAACTTTTAGGAACGACCAGAGGAGTGCCTAGAACAAAAAGCTTGCCAAAATAAGAAAAAAAGTTTTTCTAGGCTTTTTGGTGCCGCTATATTTTTTCTGCAGCTTGAATAAATGCTTTGCGAAATGGAATCACTCGATTGAGTTTTAACTGCATTTACATATGCTGAGAGTGCTGTAAACATTGACAAATTTTCAAGCTTCTTTTTTGGGAATCGAATCATTTGTACTAACAACTTGTGCCAGGCGTCAAAAAATGATATTTGATCAATGTTTTGCAGTAAATGAGTTCTCTATGTTCAATTCCAGTAAACCGATTGATAGAAATTCCGGCACTAAAAAATTATAACTACTCTAAGAAACTTTTCGAAATAAGTGATTTTTCTGTATTTTCAAGCTTTTTCAATATCAAAAAAAGCTAAAAATTCCGTGGAATCCTATCATAAAATCTTCGGGGGAATGAAAGTTCATATCATCACGAGCACATTCTTGTTAATATCTCATCCGGAAACGTCCGGATTGACATTTGCGACCCGTTTAAAAAAGGCTATTTTTAACAAATTTTGACGTTAAGAACTTACGCGTACATGGGAAATAGAAAAAAAAATAAAATACCTGATGGGTCTCTGCCTCATGCTCCAAACAGAGTTTCAGCTCAACAGTGATCAAATAAAATCAAATTACCAATTGCTATCAATTACCAATTGTCAATTGAAAACGACCGTGCTTTCTCTACTGATTTTGATGATGTTAACGGACAATCTGCTGTTGCTATACCAAGACGTGTTAAAATCGGCTAACACATGAATTTGTATTAAACTGCTAAGTGCTGTTATTCCCTTCCATCTGTTTTTGAGATACGATGGTGGCCTAACAAGCCAGTCGTCGCAGGTTCGAATCCCGGTTCGGGTGAGAATATTAGTGTCAGTAGGATCGTAGCGCTAGACCCGCTATCGTCCTGTACACTAAACCAGTTGGCTGCGATGTCTATGTAAAATAAACAGCAGGTCGAGTTCCGATACGGAATGTAGCACCAAGGCTTTGCTTTGCTTTAAATTCTGTTATTATTTCATTTGAAAATATAATAAATTACAACTACTGATTACAAGATAATTTTACTGCAACCAGGAGGGAGGGTGTTGACTTGCAAATTTTCCGCCCGGGTGTTACCCAGCGTTTTGCCACTGATTGTCATGAATATCTCAGCAATTTTAGATGAAGTCAATTCATTTCAGAACCAAACATTAGAGAAGAAAATCGACTTCCCGAAGTAAAAAATTTGCATGAATATATTCGATATATTTTTTATGCTAAATATCTTGCATTAAAATAATAAAATTATTAAAATGTCTATGAGTTGTTTTTTGAAAAAAAAAAGATTTTCTGGGAATTTTTTAGCTGAGGCCAATGGAATGTCTGAAAAAAATATAGTCCTTCGAGTTTCGTTTAGCGGTAGAGCTAAAAGTTTTGTGTTCTCACCTTTGGATGCAAAATTTCAGCTCAATTGGATTTTTTCACGCTCGTAGTGATCAAAGGTTTATTTTTTTGACCGATGAAAAAACTCGAAGCTCAATTTGTTCCTATACATTCCATTGGCACCGTAATCGATCGGCTGCATCATGAAGAGTTAGTTGTATGTGCAAGTTCATGCAAGTGTTAGCTTTGCAAATTCCCTATTCAATGTTTTACAGGGTTAGGGTCCTTAGAAACATTAGAAAATCTGGAAGGTGTTCATTAGTTGAGGAAAAAATATTTTTTTCTCATGAAACATGAAGTAACTCATCGGAAAACAGTATAAAACTACGCTTTAGCGGATATTTTTTAAATTTTTAATTGGCAGAGCAAAAACAGCTTTTCCCTTTGTGTTGGATTCGATTCTCTTTGCTTTAAATTGGAAATGCTCTATAGTGTCTTTTATCTCTGCTTTTTTATACTGAGAGGCCTCCTGAATTGTTGAATTGTCATCACCGCTCTTAGCTTAATCGGTTTATCAACGTTTTTCATATTTTAGCGTAATGTTCTGTTATGCAAATATTTATTTTAATTTCTTGAAAAATTCCACATGATTTTTGGAAAAAAACTGTTCCCTTTTGAACGATTTATGCAGACAATCAGAAAAAACTTTTTCACTTTTTTTCAAGTTCTTAAGTCACTTTTTTCAAGCTTTGAAGTCACTTTTTGGTCGCTTTTTTCGAAATTTTTGTCACTAAAGTCACTTTTTCTTACCAGTTTAACCACTTTCAGCCCTGATGATCTGTCCATTGTTTTTTTGATCATTGTTTAAGGCAGGTGTTGTAGACTACAAACGAGAGGTTGCAAGAACCGTTTAGCCATCGGCAGTGTCTGGCTGAAAATTGAAGGATAAAAATCCTTGTCCTGTGTTTGCCATCGATGGCGGCTATTTAGATTTTTTTCCAATAGTGAGAAATAGGATAATTCGGTGCTTTAAGTATCACATTTTTGACTAGTTATCGCTGCTCAATTTTTGGTTTTGGCGAGCTAGAAGTTTATGGAGAAATGGTTCCACCAAGCGAAATAGTTCCTGGCTGCTAAAGCTATATGTATTGTTGTGCAACAGCTGTCACAGTGGTAGCGGAGAAGAGGTTTTATGATTTGGAACTGAGTCGAAGTAAGAATTTATGTTGATGTCAGGGAGCACAGGCTAATGAATCTAAAGTGCATTTTGTTTTTTTCTCGTAACTCTTGTAATTATGCTTTGCAGATTCTATATTTTAAATTTAAAAATTTATTTTATAGCGTAAACTAGACAACATCAGTAAAATGAAACTGTGAAATTTTTCTTCAATATTTATTTAATTTATACCATGCAAATTATACTTATATATATATATATATATATATATATATATATATATATATATATATATATATATATATATATATATATATATATATATATATATATATATATATATATATATATATATATATATATATATATATATATATATATATATATATATATATATATATATATATATATATATATATATATATATATATATATATATATCTTAATCCCACGCGCGACAAATATATGTTTGATTATATAGTTATATAGTTGTTGACAGCTTCCTGCATCGTAATATAAGTATAATTTGCATGGTATAAATTAAATAAATATTGAAGAAAATTTCACAGTTTCATTTTACTGATGTTGTCTAGTTTACGCTATAAAATAAATTTTTAAATTTAAAATATAGAATCTGCAAAGCATAATTACAAGAGTTACGAGAAAAAAACAAAATGCACTTTAGATTCATTAGCCTGTGCTCCCTGACATCAACATAAATTCTTACTTCGACTCAGTTCCAAATCATAAAACCTCTTCTCCGCTGCCACTGTGACAGCTGTTGCACAACAATACATATAGCTTTAGCAGCCAGGAACAATTTCGCTTGGTGGAACCATTTCTCCATAAACTTCTAGCTCGCCAAAACCAAAAATTGAGCAGCGATAACTAGTCAAAAATGTGATACTTAAAGCACCGAATTATCCTATTTCTCACTATTGGAAAAAAATCTAAATAGCCGCCATCGATGGCAAACACAAGACAAGGATTTTTATCCTTCAATTTTCAGCCAGACACTGCCGATGGCTAAACGGCTCTTGCAACCTCTCGTTTGTAGTCTACAACACCTGCCTTAAACAATGATCAAAAAAAAAAAATGGACAGATCATCAGGGCTGAAAGTGGTTAAACTGGTAAGAAAAAGTGACTTTAGTGACAAAAATTTCGAAAAAAGCGACCAAAAAGTGACTTCAAAGCTTGAAAAAAGTGACTTAAGAACTTGAAAAAAAGTGAAAAAGTTTTTTCTGATTGTCTGCATAAATCGTTCAAAAGGGAACAGTTTTTTCCAAAAATCATGTGGAATTTTTCAAGAAATTAAAATAAATATTTGCATAACAGAACATTACGCTAAAATATGAAAAACGTTGATAAACCGATTAAGCTAAGAGCGGTGATGACAATTCAACAATTCAGGAGGCCTCTCAGTATAAAAAAGCAGAGATAAAAGACACTATAGAGCATTTCCAATTTAAAGCAAAGAGAATCGAATCCAACACAAAGGGAAAAGCTGTTTTTGCTCTGCCAATTAAAAATTTAAAAAATATCCACTAAAGCGTAGTTTTATACTGTTTTCCGATGAGTTACTTCATGTTTCATGAGAAAAAAATATTTTTTCCTTAACTAATGAACACCTTCCAGATTTTCTAATGTTTTTAAGGACCCTAACCCTGTAAAACATTGAATAGGGAATTTGCAAAGCTAACACTTGCATGAACTTGCACATACAACTAACTCTTCATGATGCAGCCGATCGATTACGGTGCCAATGGAATGTATAGGAACAAATTGAGCTTCGAGTTTTTTCATCGGTCAAAAAAATAAACCTTTGATCACTACGAGCGTGAAAAAATCCAATTGAGCTGAAATTTTGCATCCAAAGGTGAGAACACAAAACTTTTAGCTCTACCGCTAAACGAAACTCGAAGGACTATATTTTTTTCAGACATTCCATTGGCCTCAGCTAAAAAATTCCCAGAAAACCTTTTTTTTTTTTAAAAAAAACTCATAGACATTTTAATAATTTTATTATTTTAATGCAAGATATTTAGCATAAAAAATATATCGAATATATTCATGCAAATTTTTTACTTCGGGAAGTCTATTTTCTTCTCTAATGTTTGCTTCTGAAATAAATTGACTTCATCTAAAATTGCTGAGATATTCATGACAATCAGTGGCAAAACGCTGGGTAACACCCGGGCGGAAAATTTGCAAGTCAACACCCTCCCTCCTGGTTGCAGTAAAATTATCTTGTAATCAGTAGTTGTAATTTATTATATTTTCAAATGAAATAATAACAGAATTTAAAGCAAAGCAAAGCCTTGGTGCTACATTCCGTATCGGAACTCGACCTGCTGTTTATTTTACATAGACATCGCAGCCAACTGGTTTAGTGTACAGGACGATAGCGGGTCTAGCGCTACGATCCTACTGACACTAATATTCTCACCCGAACCGGGATTCGAACCTGCGACGACTGGCTTGTTAGGCCACCATCGTATCTCAAAAACAGATGGAAGGGAATAACAGAACTTAGCAGTTTAATACAAATTCATGTGTTAGCCGATTTTAACACGTCTTGGTATAGCAACAGCAGATTGTCCGTTAACATCATCAAAATCAGTAGAGAAAGCACGGTCGTTTTCAATTGACAATTGGTAATTGATAGCAATTGGTAATTTGATTTTATTTGATCACTGTTGAGCTGAAACTCTGTTTGGAGCATGAGGCAGAGACCCATCAGGTATTTTTTTTTCTATTTCCCATGTACGCGTAAGTTCTTAACGTCAAAATTTGTTAAAAATAGCCTTTTTTAAACGGGTCGCAAATGTCAATCCGGACGTTTCCGGATGAGATATTAACAAGAATGTGCTCGTGATGATATGAACTTTCATTCCACCGAAGATTTTATGATAGGATTCCACGGAATTTTTAGCTTTTTTTGATATTAAAAAGGCTTGAAAATACAGAAAAATCACTTATTTCGAAAAGTTTCTTAGAGTAGTTATAATTTTTTAGTGCCGGAATTTCTATCAATCGGTTTACTGGAATTGAACATAGAGAACTCATTTACTACAAAACATTGATCAAATGTCATTTTTTGACGCCTGGCACAAGTTGTTAGTACAAATGATTCGATTCCCAAAAAAGAAGCTTGAAAATTTGTCAATGTTTACAGCACTCTCAGCATATGTAAATGCAGTTAAAACTCAATCGAGTAATTCCATTTCGCAAAGCATTTATTCAAGCTGCAGAAAAAATATAGCGGCACCAAAAAGCCTAGAAAAACTTTTTTTCTTATTTTGGCAAGCTTTTTGTTCTAGGCACTCCTCTGGTCGTTCCTAAAAGTTTTGAGGCCCTTAGTAAATGTGCGTCAAAACGCCGCAGAATAATTGCGAGCTGGGTTCGTCGCTTCTACTTAACTTATTTAAATCTCTGAAAAAGTTAACTTTGCTAGGAGCATCAAAATTCAAAGGAATGGTTGAAAAGCTAGAATCATTCATTTTTTCCAATTTTGAACAAAACCTGTGTTTACCAGTTCAATTATTCTCTCTGATGGCACCCATGAAGATGACACTCATGAAAAATATTCTCATTGATTTCACGCAATTGACCTTCTTTTTTCAAAAATTGAGAATTGGGCAAGGCAAATTTTAGTCGAAAAAGAATAAAAATTAAAAAATTGTAGACATTTAAAATTTTATCATGATGGCTAACTTATTGTACATTGTACATACAACCATTATTAAATTCGATCGAGATATTGAAGTCAATAGCATAAAATCATTGCCTATATCGTCGTAGGACGTTATTAATGCGTGATATTTCTTTGAAACGATTCTCTCATTTTTCTCCGAGGTGGTCCTTTAGGTTGAAAATTACAAAAATATGTTTTTAGCGAGTGTAAACAGTCAACATTTTCCGTACAGCTTGAACATTACGTTTGGAATGCGACACGACTTCAACTGAGGCGTATTTGCAGTCATTTTTTTTTGTTTTTTGAAGAAATAAATCTTATCTACAACTTAGCCAAAACCGTTCTGCTTTTAAAATATTTTTATCATCCATTACCATTTAACAATTTTACAAAAAAAAATTCAAAAGTTAGTCGTGACTCAAAAAAAATTAATACCGCAGAAAAATATGTGCAGCCTATAGGAACACTTGTGCAAAGTTCCAGCCAGATCAAAAATGAGAATTGAAAAAATATTAGAATTTTCCTATGTTGCTAGTAATTGCTCAACAGCAATATCAATATCACAGAAATATACCTCTTGTATGAGTATCCTTGTATACGAATCGGCACGGTGATCCCAACTGGATATTTAAAAAGAACAAAGTCAATGATCATTGCGCACTCTAATGAGATGGATGAAAAGAACAAGAACTGTACAAAAAAGTCTTGGATGGCATAGTTGAACGCAAGATCAGTTCCAGTCGCTTATCAAGTCCAAATTTCGTCAAGCTTTTATTTTATTTTTTAATAAGGGGATTGTTAGTAGTTTTAGTAGTTTTATGATAAATATTAGTATAAACAGTAAGTGTGTCCAATCACAAATGGTGATTTCTCAACACCAAACATCGCAACCCTTGAAGCAGAGCTAGAATTCTACAAATAATTTATTCGTTAGGAAAACTGTAAAGTCATTCGTTGTTTTGCTTTCGTCTCGATTAGACGCAAATTGTTTCTCTCCGTTTGATTCGCAAAATAACAATACACGAGTTATCGTACGGGTGTTTTTTTTTCGATTAGTTCTTGTGTTGTGCGATAACAATAGCCTGCAGTTTATCGGCAGAAACATCTTCTGCACACTGGTAGGGGCAGGCTACCCCGCCAGTGATCTGATACGCAGCTGATATATCAGCAAGAATAATTCTCCCGCACCGCTGTTACCCCGCTAGCAGCACGGACCACCATACGATCGAGCGAGTGGAAGTCAACTACAAGTGGCATCTACAAGGTCGCGTGTGGGATACGGCCACTGTTTCACAACACGAAGCTGGATCGTCATTGTTTGTTCTGCGGAGACACTCGATTGATCCTACTATCAGCCGTGAGGTCGTGACTGAGACGTTCGGTGAAGTATTCACTTTAGATTTTTTATCATTATTATTAATATTATTACTATCAATATTATTATTATTAATGTTATGATTATTATTATTATTGTTGTTATTATTATTATAATTATTATTATTATTATTATTATTATTATTACTATTATTACTATTGTTATTAGTATTAGTATTACTGTCTTTTTTTATTTTGATCCCTTGTAGTTTGAAAAATTGTTTTTAAAATTTAATATCAACTATTTGATCCCCCCCACACATTCGAATATTTATCGTTTGTGTGCGGTAGAGCGTAACGCTCCCGCAAAATGGACGACATGCAGGTGCAACTTTTCCTGGATGTTGAAACAAATGGGGAAGAAATTGAAATCACCCCCAGCAGTTCTCCCTTACCTTCCCCTGTACCACCCCCGCTACCTAGCCCCGTACCAAGGGTACCGGCAACACGGGTAAAAGCTTACCCAGATGCCGCTAGCGGTCCCTACGTTGTTTACTTCCGGCCCATAAAAAAACCTTTGAATATAATTCAAATAGGCAAAGACCTGGCAAAACAGTTTTCGGCCGTAACGGAGATTACGAAGGTGAGGCCGAACAAACTGCGAGTTGTCGTGAGTAGCTTGAAGCAAGCAAACGAAATTGCTAGCTACGAGCTCTTTACAAGGGAGTACCGCGTGTACATCCCTGCCAAGGACGTGGAGATCGACGGTGTGGTTACCGAAGGAAGCCTCACGGTCGATGACATTTTGCGTCACGGGGTTGGCTGCTTCAAGAACCCCCTGATTCAAGATGTAAAGATACTGGATGTCAAGCAATTGCATTCAGTATCCATCGAAGTAGGGAAGAAGAAATTGCTCCCTTCGGATTCCTTCCGTGTAACATTCGCCGGATCCGCACTGCCGAACTACATCTCTTTGGACAGGGTTCGTCTGCCTGTACGCCTGTTCGTACCGCGGGTCATGCATTGCCAAAACTGCAAGCAGTTAGGTCATACAGCCACCTACTGCTGCAACAAGGCACGCTGCAGCAAGTGCGGAGGCAATCGCGCTGAGACCGCTTGCAGTGAGGATACTGAAAAGTGTCTTTACTGCAAGGGAACTCGGCATGACCTTCCGGCGTGTCCCGCGTACAAACAGCGTGAGGAAAAAATTAAGCGTTCCCTCAAGGAACGATCAAAGCGCTCTTTTGCAGAAATGCTTAAGAGGGCTGAGCCACCCTCGACAGGAAACATTTTTGCCAACCGATGAGGGTACCTCTGATGATCCCGTCGAAGGGTGTTCTTATGCCATGCCAGAAGGATCTAGGAAGAGGAGAATGATCAACTCTCCTAATCTTACTTGCAAAGGCCCCTAGCGGAATGACCAATAAGCCAACACAAAAAGGAAGCGGTGAAGAAAAACCGAAGCACGTTCCTCCCGGTTTTAATTTTAAATCAAACCAAGAGTACCCACCGATTCCTGGGGCACCAAAAACCCCTCGTGCACCCATTTCTCGATCAGGAGATAAAAAAGAAACAGGGTTCATAAAATTTTATGATATTGTAGACTGGATAGTTAAAACATTCAACATACCAGATCCCCTACAAAGTATTCTTCTTGCCCTTCTTCCTACAGTGAAAACCTTTTTGAAGCAACTAGCAGCAACTTGGCCCCTCATTTCAGCAATTATATCTTTCGATGACTAATACGGCGAAAGAGGTTAGGAATTTTATCACTGTATTACAGTGGTATTGCAGAAGTATCATCCCCAAATTCGATCTATTTTCTCATTTGATAAATACATACAATTGTGACGCATTCGCGCTCTGTGAAACCTTTCTCAATTTAAACGATCAACTCAATTTCCACGATTTTAACATTATTCGTCGAGATAGAGACTCACACGATGGAGGGGTACTTTTAGGGATTAAAAAGTGCTATTCCTTCTTCAGAATCAACCTCCCCTCGATCTCGAGTATTGAAGTCGTTGCCATTCAAACCAATATGAATGGAAAAGATCTTTGCCTTGCTTCACTATATATACCTCCAGCCGCGCGGATTGAACAGAAGCAACTTTCTGATATAGCAGAATTGCTTCCCGCGCCTTTTCTGATAATGGGAGATTTTAACTCTCACTGTTCGCAATGGGGGTCGCTGTACGACGACAACCGATCTTCTTTAATCTGTAACTTGATCGACGACTTCAATATGACAGTTTTGAATGCTGGGGAAGCGACACGTGTACCTAATCCTCCAGCACGTGAAAGCGTGCTTGATCTATCCCTTTGCTCGACACCACTAGCGTTAGATTGCCGGTGGAAAGTAATCAACGATCCCCACGGTAGTGATCATCTTCCAATCGTTATATCAATTGCTAATGGTTCAACTCCCCCGAACCCAATCAATATTTCCTACGACCTTACACGTAATATTGATTGGAAGTGTTATGAGTCTATTATAGCGCAATCTATCGAGACTCACGAGGAACTTCCTCCGGAGGAAGAATACGCGTTCTTAGCTGGCTTGATAATCGACGCCGCGACTCAAGCTCAGACGAAACCGATACCCGGGGTAACGATTAGACAGCGCCCTCCCAACAAATGGTGGGACAAAGAGTGCTCTGAGCTGTACGCGCGAAGGGCCGCGGCGTATAAGGACTACCGGGAGTACGGCACTGTCAACCTGCTTCGAAAGTACGAGGCACTGGGCAGGCAGATGAAGAGCTTAGTAAAGGCGAAAAAACGCGGGTACTGGCGGCGGTTCGTAAACGCGTTGTCCAGGGAAACGGCGATGAGCACTCTTCGGGATACCGCCAGGCGCATGCGGAACCGTGACGTTTCGAATGAAAGCGAGGAGTATTCAGATCGCTGGATACTCGATTTTGCCAAAAAGGTCTGTCCAGACTCTGTACCGGAACAGAAAACCTTTCGCGACGCGTTATTAGTAACTACGGAAGAGCCTCCATTTTCGATGTTGGAATTTTCAATGGCTCTCCTGTCGTGCAACAATAAGGCTCCAGGGTTAGATAGAATAAAATTCAACCTGTTGAAGAATCTACCCGACTCTGCAAAAAGACGCTTGTTGAATTTGTTCAACAAGTTTCTTAAGCTAAATATTGTTCCGCATGACTGGAGGGAGGTAAAAGTCATTGCTATTGGGAAACCCGGGAAACCTGCCTCTGATCACAATTCATATAGGCCGATTGCGATGCTCTCTTGCCTCCGGAAATTAATGGAGAAAATGATCCTCTTACGGTTAGACAAATGGGTCGAAACAAACGGTTTACTTTCAGATACTCAATTTGGCTTTCGCCGGGGCAAAGGGACGAACGATTGCCTAGCGTTGCTTTCTACTGAAATTCAAGTCGCATTTGCTCGGAAAGAGCAAATGGCTTCTGCGTTCTTGGAGATTAAGGGGGCTTTTGACTCTGTCTCTGTAGAAGTTTTAAGCACGAAACTTCATTCGCAGGGACTTTCACCAAATTTGAATAACTTTTTGCTCAATTTGTTGTCAGAAAAGCATATGTATTTCTCACATGGCGATTCGACAACTTCCCGAATTAGTTACATGGGCCTCCCCCAGGGCTCATGTTTAAGTCCTCTCTTATATAATTTTTACGTCAATGACATCGATGAATGTCTTGCAAATTCATGCACGCTAAGGCAACTTGCAGACGATAGCGTTGTATCCATTACTGGTGGCAAGGCTAGCGATCTGCAATGACCATTGCAAGATACCTTAGACAATTTGTCTGATTGGGCTCTTAAGCTGGGTATCGAATTCTCTCCGGAGAAAACTGAGCTGGTCGTTTTTTCTAGGAAGCATAACCCAGCTCAGCTGCAGCTCCTACTAACGGGTAAAACGATCTCTCAGGTTTTAGTCGCTAAATATCTCGGGGTCTGGTTCGACTCCAAATGCACCTGGGCTTGTCATATTAGGTATCTGACACAAAAATGCCAACAGAGCATTAATTTTCTTCGTACGATTACCCGAACTTGGTGGGGTGCTCACCCAGGAGACCTTCTAAGGTTATACCAAACATCGATATTGTCAGTTCTTGAGTACGGCTGTTTCTGCTTTCGCTCCGCCGCGAACACGCACATTATAAAATTAGAGAGAATACAATATCGTTGTTTGCGTATTGCCTTGGGTTGCATGCAGTCGACCCATACGATGAGTCTTGAAGTGTTAGCGGGTATTCTTCCGTTGAAACATCGTTTTTGGAATCTCTCTTACCGGTTGCTAATTCGATGCACAGTTATGAACCCATTAGTAATTGAAAATTTCGAGAGGTTGGTCGACCTTCAATCTCAATCCAGATTTATGACTTTATATTTTGACTATATGGCTCAAGATATTAATCCTTCTTCATACGATTCCTCCAATGTCGCACTTTTAGCTACTTCTAATAATGCTATATTCTTCGACACCACCATGAAACAAGACATTTCTGGTATCCCGGGTCAATTGCGACCCCAAGAGATCCCTAAGATTTTTTCCAATAAGTTTAAACATGTTAGTTATGATAAAAGGTTTTTCACTGACGGATCTAATCTAGATGAGTCCACTGGCTTCGGTGTTTTCCACGAAAATTTTACCGCCTCCTACAAACTCGATGCTCCTGCTTCCGTGTACGTCGCAGAACTTGCTGCTATTCAGTACTCTCTTGGAATCATCGAAACCCTACCCATAGACCACTACTTCATCTTCACAGATAGTCTCAGTGCCATTGAGGCTCTGCGATCAATGAAGCCTGTGAAGCACACCCCGTATTTCCTGGGGAAAATACGGCGGTTTTTAAGTGCTTTAACAGATAAAAATTACCGGGTTACCTTAGCGTGGGTCCCTTCTCATTGCTCGATTCCGGGTAACGAAAAGGCTGACTCTTTAGCTAAGGTGGGTGCTATTGACGGCGATATTTATGAAAGACCAATTGCTTATGATGAATTTTATAGCATTTTGCGTCAGAGAACACTCAACAGTTGGCAATCATCATGGAACTCAGATGAACTGGGACGGTGGCTACATTCCATTTTTCCTAAGGTATCGACGAAAGCATGGTTCAAGGGGTTGGATGTAGGTCGGGACTTCATTCGCGTGATGTCCAGACTTATGTCCAATCACATACGTTAAACACGCATCTCTTTCGTATAGGTCTTGTAGACAGTAATCACTGCGTTTGTGGCGATGGCTACCATGACATCGAGCATGTTGTTTGGTCGTGTACCGAATACTGTGGTGTTAGGTCTGAGCTTATAGATTCCCTTCGGGCCCGAGGAAAACAACCGAACGTACCCGTTAGAGACACTCTGGGAAGCGGTGATCTCCAGTACATGACACAGCTATACGTGTTCATAAAACACGCTGGTATTAAAATATGAAACTCTTCTATCTATTTGTTAGATTACCATTCCCGCTACACGCTGAAAGAAGATGATACACTAAGCTGGAGACACTCAAACGAAGACTCAGCATCTTTATGTTCACGCAGACACCTCAGTCCAAACTGCTCAAATAGAACATCACTGCTTAGCCATGTACAAATAAATAAATCGTATAACTCAATATAGTTAAAATCAAAATTGTAACTCCCCTCCTCTCACCTTAAATCCCCACTAGCTCGTAGTCGGCCGCGAGAATAAAGAAAAGGCCTCCCTCTTTTCCCTGCTAATTTAGAATTTAAAAAAAATGTACTTGGCTCAGTTAAACATAAATTGTATCGTGCCGTGTCAAATAAACTATTTAAAAAAAAAAAAAAAAAAAAAAAATATATATATATATATATATATATATATATATATATATATATATATATATATATATATATATATATATATATATATATATATATATATATATATCTTAATCCCACGCGCGACAAATATATGTTTGATTATATAGTTGTTGACAGCTTCCTGCATCGTAATATAAGTATAATTTGCATGGTATAAATTATAAATAAATTAAATAAATATTGAAGAAAAATTTCACAGTTTCATTTTCCTGATGTTGTCTAGTTTACGCTATAAAATAAATTTTTAAATTTAAAATATAGAATCTGCAAAGCATAATTAGGGGAGAACCGTACAAGACGCACCAATTGGGTAAGATGGCCCATGCTATTAATTCCCCAAAATACTAACACATGTGGCTTTTTATGATGAAATTCTTCGCTTTTCTCATAAAAACCCAGCTTATCTACAGTTCTCATATGAAAAAGGGTGCCATGATGACTAAAATACTCAAAACACTGTGCAATTGGCTGTGGTTCTGTCCAACATGTAATTATTCATGAACTTTATTTAAGCTTTTATGATTAACTGACTTGTGAAAAACACAAAAAAACTATGGTTCCCCTAACCTTTACACGTTTGGAGTTAATAATACTATGAGTATTTCAAATTATTTCACTAACTTTCGTCAACTTTTACCTAAAAACAATCAAAATTAAAATTGGGGCAGAATGCACTATGAAGAGCTTGCAGGAGATTGCTTGACAACTTAGATCGTGTTCCATTATTTTTTATTTTACTTTCGGGACTTCAAGCGCTTCTCACTTCGCGTGCTGATTTCTGCTAGTGGCATATTAGCCTACTGCTTTGGAGCATACTGACCTTTGTTGTGGTGCGTTTTGGTCACGGGCTTGTTTGGCGGCAATGGTAATTTTCACCAAAAAAGACATTGAAATCGAGTATTTTATAATAAACTTCGTCATAAACATATAATAAATAGATCCTACAATCATCCTACACGTTCAATGTCGCTTTGAAATGATTTGAAGCGCTATAAATCGCGCAAATGCTTAACTGGTGCGTTTTGTACAATCCTCCCCTACAAGAGTTACGAGAAAAAAACAAAATGCACTTTAGATTCATTAGCCTGTGCTCCCTGACATCAACATGGAAGTGGTTAAACTGGTAAGAAAAAGTGACTTTAGTGACAAAAATTTCGAAAAAAGCGACCAAAAAGTGACTTCAAAGCTTGTAAAAAGTGACTTCAGAACTTGAAAAAAGGTGAAAAAGTTTTTTCTGATTGTCTGCATAAATCGTTCAAAAGGGAACAGTTTTTTCCAAAAATCATGTGGAATTTTTCAAGAAATTAAAATAAATATTTGCATAACAGAACATCAGCTAAAATATGAAAAACGTTGATAAACCGATTAAGCTAAGAGCGGTGCTAACAATTCAACAATTCAGGAGGCCTCTCAGTATAAAAAAGCAGAGATAAAAGACACTATAGAGCATTTCCAATTTAAAGCAAAGAGAATCGAATCCAACACAAAGGGAAAAGCTGTTCTTGCTCTGCCAATTAAAAATTTAAAAAATATCCGCTAAAGCGTAGTTTTATACTGTTTTCCGATGAGTTACTTATTGTTTCATGAGAAAAAAATATTTTTTCCTTAACTAATGAACACCTTCCAGATTTTCTAATGATTCTAAGGACCCTAACCCTGTAAAACATTGAATAGGGAATTTGCAAAGCTAACACTTGCATGAACTTGCACATACAACTAACTCTTCATGATGCAGCCGATCGATTACGGTGCCAATGGAATGTATAGGAACAAATTGAGCTTCGAATTTTTTCATCGGTCAAAAAAATAAACCTTTGATCACTACGAGCGTGAAAAAATCCAATTGAGCTGAAATTTTGCATCCAAAGGTGAGAACACAAAACTTTTAGCTCTACCGCTAAACGAAACTCGAAGGACTATATTTTTTCAGACATTCCATTGGCCTCAGCTTATATATATATATATATATATATATATATATATATATATATATATATATATATATATATATATATATATATATATATATATATATATATATATATATATATATATATATATATATATATATATATATATATATATATATATGTATATATATATATATATATATATATATATATATATATATATATATATATATATATATATATATATATATATATATATATATATATATATATATATATATATATATATATATTATTAGAATTTCTTTTATCGAATTCAATCATTTTTCACTTTCGTTTCAAGTTGTCGCACACATCAACTTACATCCATGAGCCGCACTTCATTTACGTGTGATTCCAACATCCCTTTCAAGTGAATTGCACTTGAATCTGGCCCAATGTTTCATCACAGTGATTATCATGTGCGAAACACTTTCAGTTGATTTGTTTTGTTTTTATATGTCAAATGAAGTGCCGTTCGTGCTGAAAAGTAGATATGGCGACAGATGAAAAGTCAGCGAGTGTTATACGGCTTAGAAGTTCGACGATTTCCCGGACTATATCTGTAAATTTTTGCAAGGTAAGTGATTTACGTCACGTAGAAGAATCGAATTCTAATTTTGTTTCATTCTTTCCGCACAAGATCACAGAGATTCTGAAGAAAGCATCTTTACGCTAGAGGCAAGTATTTGTTTACTAAAACATCAGTTAATTAAATTAAATTCTTTGTTTGCTCTACAGGCTTCTTCAACAAAGAACTAAAGTTTATACTTGGTGATGAATTGTTATAGTAAAATTTAATTTTGAATTTTATGAATAAAACAAACATTACATTATATGCAATCATTTCCATGTGAAACTGTTTTCATTTTAAAATCGTATAAAAATCATTTGAATCTCGGTAAACATTCATTTAAGATTCAAAATCCAAACACTTTATGTTTATATGTCATAACACGAGAATTGAAAGTGTTTTCCTTTTGAAAATGAGGTGTTGCACGATAAATAATTCTACAGTGTTTTGCATATGAATTCTATATGTTTTGACCAGTAGGGCGAAATCAAGTGCAAAACACTTTATAATGTCGTGTCGAATTCTTTGAGTATATATATATATATATATATATATATATATATATATATATATATATATATATATATATATATATATATATATATATATATATATATATATATATATATATATATATATATATATATATATATATATATATATATATATATATATATATATATATATATATATATATATATATATATATATATTATATATATATGCATTACCTTTTTTGCAACTCATGATTTCTCTAGCTTTTGGACAAATATTGTTAAATATTTCTATTGTAAGTAATTGTATTAGTTGAAATTTGAAAGAAAACATGACACTAGCTCATGTCAACTATTCGGATTTTGTTTTGTTTGGCTTTTTGTAAATTAACTATGTTAAATATGCATAATTGCATTTCTTTTATTAATTTTTGAGCTTTGAATGCATGGAACACTGCCAATTTTTATACTCAATAGGTGTCTTAGGTTACTCATCATATTAACAGACTCGTCCAAGTGATATATAGAAATTGTATATTTTAAGCTACAAAGCACGATCACGTATGTGTAACCCCATCAGTATCTAGCTGTTGGTTTAAACCGGTTTAAAATCGTAGAATTTAACACACCTTCGAAATTTACACAAACTCTTGCGTGGCCCCAACAACATTCTTATTGCTATTGATTTAACTCGGTTCCATAAATGATATATCTTTCGATATTTTTGTGTATGTGGTTTAACATTTGTGAGTGGCTCCAACCGTATGATATTTTGGTTTAAATCGCTCACATCGTGTAATATAGTATTTTGCATTTCACCAAGATATGCAACACACACATGCGCGGCCCCAATAGCCTTCTGCATAGTATTTTTGCTTTGAATCGGTCTCATATCAAAATATCATTTTTAAGAATGGACGAACCTCGTTAGTCGATCTATTAAGCAGAAAGCCAGATATCCGGGTGAGCGATTATCTAGAGACTTCGCGTTGATACCTTCCATGAGGTCGTATTTTCCACAGATAGATACGCGATATAATTTTCGGTATGAAAAGGTTCACTTTATGAGAAAGTGACAGGAGTGGAGAGACGTTAACGTGAACACAATTTCCTTAGCTTTCGTAGCGTTGTGTAGTAGACAGAGATAAATTAATGGGAGATACGTTGCGGTAGTTGCATAATGACTTCGTAAGGAGATGTTGAAATATTTTAGTCTGTTTTAATTATGTCAATGGTCCGGTATTCTCGCGTGCGCGTTCGCGGAGGGTATAACAAACTTGTAGGCGCGATATTTGTTATTACGAACTCGGTAATTGAACTCAGCGCATCGTTTACCAAAACGAACTCTGCTGCAAACCCTACCATTTTCCCCGACATCCCAGTGATTTCTCGTGGAAGTGCAGAGGTGTTCTCGGCTTCCTATATAGCGAGTATCACGTCAATATATTCCCATACACACTCCTTCATTGACCTGCATTCGGATGCGGCCGGCGCTGGTATTGCCTAATAGAAAGATTAAGGTCACCAGTTTTTACACATTGAGGAATGAATGTTAGTCCCAAGCATCATCCCTTGGTTTTCTGTCTAAATACAGCTGATCTGACAATAACGGAGTAGCAACCGCAGGCAGTCAATCATGCTCATGCTCATGTAAATCAGTTTTAAAACAAGTGCAACTCCCAACCTTAAAATTCCCAACCAGAAAATGGCAATGCCATACTAACCCCAGTAAATCGGGCGTAACGATCACTCCTTCTAACAAAATTCGCTTCTTTTTAAATTTAAAAGCCAATAAATTGTAAACACTGCTCCGTTAAGCTACCGCATATGAGCTAGAAAAATAAATAACTTTAAAACTTAAACAGTTCTCCGGTAAATTAAACACTTGAGTTGCCCGCGTCTATATTTGCGCCACTCACTGAGTATCCGTTAGTCGCTCGTCAATGTTCCCCCCGTGTGCGCCGCTTTTACTCGTCGGCCACGGAAGAAAAACAAAAAAAACAACCGTCGTTCGTGTCTCCCCTGCTGGCTTTAACTTTCAGATAGAACTGCCTTAACAAATGGTCAACGGTAGTTCTCTCCAGATGACTACTATATGTTCACTTGATTGCTACCAATCTATATATTCCCTTTTTTTCTTTTATTTTTCGTAATTGCCGGTAGGTCTATCGTTTATCAGTCTCCCCTCTGTAATCCAAAGGAAACGATTTACTCACCCCAATAATTATCCGCAGCCAGTCATCGTCGTCGACATTTACTTTCCACTACGTACCTCCTGCACATCTTTACCACGATAATTATGAGCGATTTCCGTGCTCTTGCTTATACCGAAGCGTATCACTTGCACTCTTTTTTTATTCTCTTAACAATATTATTTTCAGCGTTCGAATGGATTTTGTCCTTCTCTCTGTAGTCTGGGGCCAATGATTGTGCCCAGCTATATTTCTTCTCACACTTTTATTTTATTTTTTTTTTCTTTGCACCGTTTTTTTTTAAATTTATTATTTGCCACAGTTTGCCCCCTCTGTTTTTCCACACTACTCTGTTTCTACCCGTGAAACTTTTTTGTCGATGTTTTTTCCGATTTCCGTTTTTTTCTTTTCTTCTCTCACTAGCAGTACTACTTTCCAAGCTTCTAAAGCCTTGAAAAGTCGTTAATTACTTTTATTTTTTTTTAGTTCTTTTTTAAACAACACACTGGGATTAAAACGCAGAAAAGCTATTTTTTTCACTAAACTAGACATACTTAAACCACTACTTTTTCTTTTTGCTTCCTTAGCGTGATTACTACGGCCGAGTTTACGACCGCGTCTGACTTCAGAGATGCACCCGAAGAGAGAAGCATACTATGTACTTCAATGGCGTGGGAAAAAGACCACGTGTTGTCACCAGACTGTAGAGACTATGCCTCTACCAGGATTTAATTGTCGAATAAAACCCTGTACGCGCAGTCGGCGTGGAATTAAAACCACCAGATTAGCGTGGACTAACTAATTTTTATTTCTGTGCAACACTACTTAAATATACCCTACAGGTAACTCAGAGTGAGAGACTCTCTCCACTCTCTGTTTACCTTACTAAGCTCTTAACCTAATCTAGTACTGCATGTATGATAAAGTACCCGCGAGAGTGCGAGAGTATTGTCGCCGCACGGCTTCTGTTTTGTTTACAACACAAAACTGTTTATTTTACTTGAGTTTGCTTGACTGTGGCACATGGTATGTTGACAGAGCGGTTCGCGGTCCTGTTTCAAGGAAACCTAATGTTTCGTCTGACTAAACCACAGCAGAAGGCTGTGCCCTCCTGGGAACAAAATTATACTTTTATTATAAGACTCGTGACGGAGCATTAGGTAATGCTGCACCGGGTGTGACGTCACAGTTGTGCCCCAAAACCGTTGGGAGAAAATGGGGCTTGAGACCGAAAATGGTGATGTGGATATTCACATCTATTATACGTCCAAAACTGACCTACGCTGCGTTAGTGTGGTGGCCAAAAACCAAAGATTCCACTGCTAGAACAATGCTAGATAAAGTTCAACGACTTGCGTACATTGCTATAACAGGAGCAATGAGAAGCACCTCATCAAAAGCTCTTGATGCAACTCGTTATTTGCTGCCGTTGTACTAATACGTGCAACTAGAAGCAGAAAAGAGTGCCTTGAGGCTCAAAAGAACAAAAACTATCTTGTCAGGTGGTCTTGTGGATCACCTGACTATACTGAACTTTTTAAAAGAGGGACAGTGATGAGTATGAATGGAGACTGGATGGCACCTCAGAACAATCATGATATTCCCTACAAGGTATGCGAAACGTCGCGTACAGACTGGGAAGTCGGAGTTCCTGATGTCCGTCCCGGTTCAACGATATTTTTCACAGATGGCTCAAAAATAGGTACAAAAACTGGTGCAGGAATCTTCGGCCCTGAAATTTATGTTTCAGTGGCAATGGGACACTGGCTAACAGTGTTTCATGCAGAGATTTTTGCAATCCTTGAATGTGCGAATGTGTGCCTTACTAGAAAATACAAGCATGCAAATATTTTTATTTTCTCTGACAGTCAAGCAGACATTCAAAATTGTCTGGGAATGTATTCTCACATTGCGAAGGCCATGTCAAACAAACTCAGTATATTTGTATTGGGTTCCAGGACATTGTGGCATTGGTGGGAATGAAAAGGCAGACGAACTTGCAAAACAAGGATCCAACTCACAGTTTATCAGCCCAGAACCTTTCTGTGGTATATCGAACTGTGCAGTGAAAATGGATCTTTATTGCAAGACACACCTTCGCTTGTACGTGCGTGTTCTAGTCTGTTAACGTATTCCAAAACTCGGATGGCAATTTGGAATTTTCAAGTTGCTTCCAAATCTCTGTGAATTCGTTAAAAGCCTCATTCAATTTCTTTTCTATTTGCGATAGCTGCGCGTGTCCTTGGTCTGTTTATATTATTACTAAGGTTAAAAATTCTTGGCAAATATAGTCTTTGCTGTCTTTAAGTTTTGACATTATTTCATAATTTATCAGTAAATTATTTTATTCCTTTTTTTTTATTTATTTGCGGTAGGGAACCTATCGCGACCTTCTATGTATTAAGGCAAAATACTCAAAATGTGTAATAAAGACATATATCAATTTGTTCACTAGGGTAACGGGGGTATTTTGACCCACCTACATATTTTGCCCACCCGTTAACATTTTACGCATTTTATCTGATAAATTCAATGAATATTAGAAAACAATGTATACACAATATCGCACGCTTAGCCTTGGGGCTAATAGCGGTCTCGATCAACTAGATTAATTGAGAGAATTCGTTATCGATATTTTTTTGGCACATTTTGTATGTGCAGGATAACACCGTGCCCCAGTGCTGAGTCGAGAAAATTTCCAGCTCGACTAGATCGGGAATTGAACCCGATATCACAACCGTGTGGGAGAACTAGCCGACCGACATCGCTAACCACAGAGCCACGGGACCACAGAAAACAATGTATGCACCATATAAATAACATACCTAAAAAGCATACTTCACTACAGTTCCGGCAAATTACTGACTCTTACTTACTTACTTTGTTGGCTAACGGACCGTTACCCGGTCTAGGGCCGAACGAATTAGAGATGTCTAGCTTCTTCTGTCTTGGGAAGCCGTTCTTCAGTCTCCACTTACACCAGTAGATCATGCATCTTCTTCCACCGCGCACATCCACCGCGTGCGAGGCCTACCACAGAGTCGACGGCCTCTTCCTGGTTCTCTACTGAAGATAGTTTTGGCGGCTCTCTCGTCAGGCATTCTGGCTACATGTCCTGCCCGCTGTATTAGCTTCATTATATCAGCATGATTGTATACCTGGTACAACTTGTGATTCATGCGTCTGCGCCACACTCCATCTTCCAGTTTACCGCCAAGTATCGATCGCAAAACTTTACCCTCGAAAACTCCGAGCACTAGTCGATCAGCTTCCTTCAGCGTCTATGCTTCATGTCCGTAAAGGGCCACCAGGAATATCAGCGTCCTATACAGCGCTAGTTTTGTGCGAATTTGCAAACAACGGGACCTTAGGTGGTTACGCAGTACGTAGAAAGCCTTGTTCGCAGCTGCAACTTGTCGTTTCACTTCACGGCTCATATCGTTGTCACATGTCACAAGCGTGCCAAGATAAACGAATTCGTCAACCACTTAAAATCGTTCCCCATCTATCTCCACCTCAGCACCAACACCACGGAGACTCCCACGCTTTCTGCCAGCTACCATGTACTTCGTTTTGGCAGAGTTAATGACAAGTCCCAATCTCGCTGCTTTCCTCTTCAAAGGTACGATGGCCTCCTACACGGCCCTACGGTTGATACCGATGATATCGATGTCGTCCGCAAACCCAAGAATCATGTAAGATTTCGTGATGATCGTACCATTTCTTTCCACGTTTGCTCTTCGTACTGCACCCTCAAGAGCGATGTTAAACAGTAAGTTGGAGAGCGCATCCCCCTGCTTCAGTCCATCCAACGTTACGAACGCGGCTGATGCCTCGCCAGCTATCCGCACGCACTATTTAGATCCCTCCAGTGTCATACGACTCAGCTTTATTAGTTTCGTAGGGAAACCGTGTTCCAGCATGATTTACTACAGCTCGTTTCTTTTCACTGAGTCGTATGCCGCCCTGGAGTCCACAAACAGATGGTGAGTCGGTAAGTTGTACTCCCGGAACTTATCGAGGATCTGTCGCAGGGTGAAGATTTGATCCGTAGTGGAACGCCCCTGTCGAAAAGCAGCCAGAAACCAGTATTCGCCAACAAAGGATTCCGTTAACAGTCTCAATCTGAAGAGCAGGATACGGGAGAGCATTTTATATGCGGAGTTGAGCAACGTTATGCCTCGATAGTTGCCACAATCCAAGCGATGTCCCATTTTATAGATAGGGCATATGAGGCCTTCCAACCAGTCGTTCATCCGCCCAGATCCTTAGTATTATCTGGTGGATCGCATTAAACAGCCGCTCGCTTCCCGCCGGGATACCGTCCTTCCCAGCGGCCTTGCCATTTTTAAGCTCACTAATCGCCTCTTTCACCTCCTCCTGTGTTGGTGGCTCCACAGCTTGTTCGTCACTCATAATCGTCATCCTGTTCCTGCTCTGCTCATCCGGCTCCTCACCGTTCAATAGCGTCTGAAAATGCTCCTTCCCCCTGGCTACAACCGTCGGTTTATCAGTAAGCAGGTCGCCGTCCTTGTCATGACAAATGACCGGCACAGGAAAATTCCTGCTTTTGACTCTGTTGACAGTTCTTTAGAAGCTCCGCTCGTCGTTTTGAGCATAGCTGTCCTCTGCGCTGGCGGGCACCTGCTCTTCGTACTGACGCTTCTTCCGACGGTGGGATCTATTTTCGGCAGCTCTTGCTACCCTGTACCTCTCTCTGTTCTGACGCGTGGGCATGCGGCTCCTGATACGCTTCTTCTCATCTGTCGCTCTCTGGCACTCGGCATCGAACCAGCCATTACGCTGTCTTCCACGCGTCGTACCTACCACCTCTCTCGCGGTCGTTTCGATGGCGCCGTGGATACTGCTCCACAACCCATTTATGTCTTCCACTCCTTTCTACTGCTGTTCTGCGAGATTTCAGCACGTTCGACAGCCGTGCGCATCTGGAAGCAGGCTTCTCCATTTGGATGCCTCCAGGTGTGTTTTCGAATATTCAAACGTGGTAAATAGGAGCTACATATGGCTATTCCTCTGGCCGCGGCAAAGTTTATCAGCCTCTGGTCGTTTTCATTGGTTAACGAGTTGAGGCTAGGCCTTCCAATGATCGGACGGAAGAATTCCTTCCTCCCAACCTGTGCGTTTGCGTCTCCGATAACGACTTTTACGTCGTGTTCTGGGCACTCGTCATAAATTCGCTCAAGCTTGTCATAGAACTCATCGTTGACTTCATCGAATTTGTCGTTTGTCGGTGCATAGGTGTTGATTAAAATGTAGTTGAAGAATTTGCTCTTAATCCTCAAGACGCATTACGGTCATCTACGGGCCTCCACCGGATGACTCTTGTTTGCTGATTTCCCAGCACTATGAAACCGACGCCCCGTTCTGCTGATTTGCCGCCATTGTAGTAGATGTGGTACTTGAAAGAAGTGCGTGCAATAGGGTCTACTGCACGGAATTCCCTTTCCCCGGAATATGGCCACCGAACCTCCTGAATCGCTGCGATTTCGACTCCCTGCCGCTGTAGTTCTCGAGCAAGCTAGCCAGCCCGCGCCGGTTCATTGAGAGATCGGACGTTCCAAGTACCCAATTTCCAATCGTTTACCTTTTATTTTTCCGTGTTCGTAGCCTAGGTCTTTGCCGATTGATCCGTTCCGTATTTCTAAATTCGTTGTTCATGGTAGAAGAAAGGTTTCGATATGCTAACTTACCAGGGTCGCAATACCTACATCCTGCTGATGGGGCTGCCATCTTAGGTGTAGCTGGCGGGATACAGCATTCCATAATTCAGCCGCCCTCTCCGGGTCAGACGCTGTTTTACGCCGCCCCTATGGGGATACAGCCGCGTACGACCCCCTTCCCAGTCAGCATACGACAATAGTTTTCACCGGGGATTTGCTATCCAATCTCCGCTAAGGTTATTCGTATTCCGGTCGGCACCACGTGGAGGTTGGGATAGGAGTTGCTGGACAGAGGTGAATGGCCACATTAGGGTCTCAAGTTACACGTGTCCAGCCATTTGCCAACCAATTACTGACCCTATGTAGCATTATTTTGGATGTAGTTCACAAATATTCAAAATCATGCCTGAGTATATTCGAAGTCAAGAGGAAGTGGTAATATTCAATTCAACTTCCGAAAGCTATTGTAAAATATATGTATGCAAATAATTAGAAACTCCAAAATTTACTCTTACATACCATATTTCATCCACCTGACATGATTTGATACATGGAGCAATTGATACGTATGAAAATTCCCAGTGTTTGCTCAATTTGTTTGAAAAATTATAAAAAAACACAGACATATTTGCGTCTCGCGAAAACGAGGAGGGGTCCAGAGAGGTGGTATCTTTAACAAAACTTAGAGCAACTATTCCCCTTAAATAAAAGTCCAACTTTTCTCAAATCGGCCGTTCCAGTGCTGAGCACGAGCATTTCCAAAAAACAAGTTCTGTCCCGGGTCTTTACGGGTTAAAACAATTCATTTTCGTCGTAATATCAATAAAATATCATAGAAACAGTTTTAAACGGTTTTAAACTCTTACAAGGGGAAAGTTAAAATAGTAGTTTAAGGTGAAACCTCATTCGATCCAAAAATGGCCGACTTCGAGTCACCACTTCGAATTTTCAAAAGCACAACACTCGGAAATACTCATTGCGTTCCCTATGAAAATTATAAGTGGTGACTCGCAGTCGGCCATTTTTGGATTCACTGTGGATTCACCTTAAGGTTTGGCAGGAATATGTTTGTCTTTGTGTCTAAAGCGAACACATTTCGGCCATCCCAAGTTTGACGGCTCTTTGTTTATCATTCGGCCGTTGCGCGCTGAATGAAGAAATAGCTTGTAGCAATTCACAGGTAATTATTTCTTAATTTATAACATTTAACGATATGATACTGGCTGCAAATGCCTGTACAACTGCTATAAGCCCGATCTCTTTCTTCTTAGATACCTAAAATTGTGAAAATTTGAAACCGATCGTTACAGTAAAATTAAATGTTTTACCTTTCTCGTAGAAAGGTATAGCAAAACCGAAAGTATAAAAGTGCTCCAAAGGGCCGAATGGCATATATCACTCGATTCAGCTTGACGAGCTGAGCATTTTCTGTATGTATGTGTACGTGCAGATTTTTATTCTCACTCACTTTTCTCAGAGATGGCTGGACCGATTTTCATGAAATTAATTGCAATTGTTGACACTATTCAATTTTATTGTAATCGGATTTTAAGTTTAGAGGTTATGTATCAAAATATAAAAATCATGAAACGTCATTATCTCAAAAACTACACAACCGATTTGAACGAAATTGGTTTCAAATGAACGGGCTACCTGAAATACCTTGAACTTTTGAATTTTTTAAAGATTGAATTTAGGGTTCAAAAGTTATGAAAAGAAACGTGTTCTAAAGACTGTTTAATCTCACTCATGTTTCTCAGAGATGGCTGGACCGATTTTCATAAAATAAGTGTCAAATGGAAGGTCTAGTTGCCCCATAAGACCCTCTTGATTTGTTTTGCAATCGGACTTTTACTTTGCCTGTTATGTTCAAAAATGTGTCATCCAGCTATGAAAAGGAACATATTCCGAAGACTACTTGGACTCACTCACTTTTCTCAGAGATGGCTGACCCGATTCCCAAAAATTAGTGTCAATTAATAAGTCAAGCTGCCTCATGACACCCTATTGAATTTTACTGTAATCGAACTGTAACTTCGTCTGTAATGTACCAAAATGTGAAAATCACGAAAATTCATTATCTCAGAAACTACACAACCGATTTGATCAATATTATTATCAGGAGAGCGGGCTGGTTGAGGGTCAACTGATAAATTATGATTGAACATGTGGCTTCGAAATTTGGCTGTCCTATACGTTCCCATTTCATTTGATTACAATCGAACTTAAGCAACTGTTATGTATTAAATTGTTAATGAAACAAAGAAAGTTTATTATCTCAAAGATTACATGACTTATTCGTATATAACTAGTGTCATACGAACGAGTCATCTCTCAAACTTACAAATAACAAACTTCATAACAAATTGATATGTGGCTCGAAGGTTATGGAAAGAAAAGGAACTCAAAGACTATTTATAACTATATCTGCTTTGATCGATATATGTGGCCTCAACATAATTTAAATGTGGTATCGTACTATTTGAACGTTCCAAATTCATTGATTCCTGATATTATTTGTATATAACTAGTGTCATACGAACGAGTCATCTCTCAAACTTACAAATAACAAACTTCATAACAATTTGATATGTGGCTCGAAGGTTATGGAAAGAAAAGAAACTCAAAGACTATTTATAACTATATCTGCTTTGATCGATATATGTGGCCTCAACATAATTTAAATGTGGTATCGTACTATTTGAACGTTCCAAATTCATTGATTCCTTGCGATGTGTTTAATGTTTGCAAATGCACGACGAATCGGTCATAGGATATGATCAAAGTCAAATAATAAATCGTTTGAAATGATTGGTTTTATCAAAATGACAACATCCTCGACTTTTGGCTTCTGTACATCGCCTTAGTTCTGAATACATTCATATTGGGTGGTATTCGGTCACTTTCAGCAGATTCTCTGGCATCAATCTGACACCGGAAATACCCATATTGGGGGTATTAGTTATTTCGATTGTTTTCCCGAAACTAAAAGTGGTCGTCTTTAAATTCAAAATGGTGTCCAGGGTCAATGTTTGGTTTCTATGCATCATCTCGATTACGGAAATATCCATATTGAGTATTATTCGGCTATTTTCGACTATTTCCAAGAAGTTGCCATTTAGCAATTCAAAATGATGCCTGAAGTCAATTGTTAGCTCATTGCATCTTTCTGGTTCCAGAGATACTCATATTGGATGGTCTTTGGTTATTTTAGGCTGTTTTTCACAAACCGGAAGTCGCCATCTTGGATTTCAAAATGGTATTTAGGCTGATTTTTGGCCTCTGAGCGTCATTCTGGTTGAAGAAACTCCCATATTGGGTGTTATTTAATCATTTTCGGCTGTTTCCCGGGAACCGGAAGTCGCCAACCTAGAATCCGAAATGGGGTCTGTGGTCGATTTCAGCTGCTTTGTATCATTCTAGATCCAGAGATACTCATGTTCAGCCATTTTTGGCTGTTTTCAGAAACCAGAAGTTGCCATCCTACTATTCATGATGGTGTCTGAGACCAATTTTTAGCTTCTTGTGACATTCTGGCTCCGGAGATACTCATATTGGGTGGTATATGGTCGCTTTGGTCTGTTGTTCAGAAACCGAAAGTCGTAATTTTGGACTTTAAAATTGTCTGCGAAATCAATTTCCGTCATCTGGGCGTAATTCTGGTTCCGAAAACATTCATATTGAATGGTATCTCTGGTCATTTTCGGCTGTTTGCCAGACACCGGAAGTCACCATCTTACACGCAAAAGTTGGATGGTGCGAAACCAGTACGAAATTGTGCGTTTTTAGCGCAATTGTTGATGTAATTCGGAACCAGTACAATGATTGCGTGTTGGGCATAACGCAATTAATGCTCTAGCGTTTCTCCAATGTATTTGGCAGCTCCAAACTACTACACCTAAACAGTTTCAACTGGTATCAAGCAGCATTGCAAAGCGAGCGAGAAGCAAAACCATTCTCCTCCTTTCTGCTTGAGGACGAGACATATGCTACGCTTTTCAAGTCTTTTGCACACACGCTTTCGAGATACTTTTTCTTCTTCATGCATTCCTCTGAATAGCAGCAAGCACGCACTGACAGTATGAGTGAGACTAACAACACTATGGTATCAAGTATGTACAGCACGGGTGTCTCGCTCATTTCGTGCAGCAACGAAATATCGCCTTGCGCGTCGCAATCCGTACCGAAAGAGAAGCGAAAGAGCAACCTGCAAAATGTATGGATGTGTCTAGTCTAGTCACTAATGCACTCGACGTGAGAAATAAAGTGTCGGTATATGATACATATTCTGATTTCATACTATGTCAATGTATTCGCAGTACAACTGTTGCGTTATGCGTTTCACACATTTATTGTGCGATTTCTGTGCAACATTTGTGCGAATCGGGAAGACACAATGATTGCACAAGACTTCAACTTTTGCGTGTAAAATTCAAGATTGTGTCTGTGATCAATTTTTAGCTCCTGTGTATCTTTCTGGTTCCGGAGATATTCAATGGGAATCATCCATTTCAGGCTGTTTTCCAGAAACCGGAAGTTACCATCTTACAATTCAAAATGTTGTCTGAAGTCGATTTGTGGCCCCAGTGTATCATTACGAATCCGGAAATACCCATATTGGGTGGTATTTGGTCATATTCAGCTGTTTTTCGGAAACCGGAAGTCGCTATCTTTTTTTTCCACACAACATTCATTTGACACGGCTCAATACTGTGGTATAATAATAACCACAAATTAATAACATTTCCTTTCCTAATTTACGATCCCATAAATTAAAAACTAAAGCCAACCAAATAACCAATTTTCCATCTTTCCGAGTTTATGAGTCTATAACCCAAAACTCTATACCCATCTAAGCATTTCAAATAAATATCCAGTTACATTTAGTAAACAAATTCCCACAGTCCGATTCCAGACAACACTCCAATTGTCCTTTTCCCAAAAACAAACCTACATTCCAACTAACCAGTTCCCATAATCAAATTGATTGTCTCCAAGTATCAATTCCCATAGACGCAATCCTCATCAATTCACATTTCGGCAATGACCTCAAGTGCATGCCTTTTGCACCAAACAAAATTATAATTTCATACGATTCGTTGCGTTGCGTGTTAATGCTAACGCACGCACTAGGCAACGTTCGATCGCGACGTTCCAGCAGCGTTCGATTATGCACCAATATTTTCCAGCTATCATTGCGATCATTTTTCGTGGTCCGCTTTGATGACTTTCTTTCAATCATCATGGATGCACTTGTCACACCGACGACGCTAGCTGTCTCGATCATGCAAGCACGCTAATGCGGGCAATGCATTGATCGATGTTTTGATTTGTTATGGTATGCGTAGTCTTACGGGCTGCGTATGCTAGCTTTTAATGTATGCATGTTCAGGCTCCTCCCTGAATCGTAACTTAGACTTAAGAAGTGGACTAGATTTAAGTCTAAAAACTTTTGAATAAACATTCGAATGTGGTCAAGCAAGCGATGAAGACGTTTATTTTATGTAATGTAGAAAATGAATGAAATGCTTAATTTACAATACACGAAGTCGCCATCTTAGAATATACTACTCGACTCAGTTCGACGAATCGACCATTTTCTGCATATATGCATGTATAGGTGTATATGTTTGTGTGTGGCTGTGTACGTGTGTATGTGCACCTTTTTGGCACTCACTTTTCTCAGAGATGGTCTGACCGATTTTTTCTATCTTGGTGTCAAATGAAGGGTCTATTTGCCGCTTAGGTTGCTATTGAATTTCACTGTAATCAAACTTTTAGTTTTGGTGCTGCGTCAGAATGTGAAAAACGCTCTTATATCTCAGAAGCTATGAACATAGTTGAATTCAAATTAATGGGCTTTTAAACCCTTAAACAATGAATTTCATAATGTTTAAACATGTGGTTATAGAAAGAAACGTAACCCGCAGACTGTTTAAAACTATAGCTATGATCAAAATATGTGGCCTCAACATCATTTAAATTTGATATTGTACTATTTCAATTGCTCGGGATTGAAGTTGAAATAAAAAGTCATTTCTATCATTTCACTTTTTGCCTTTCTCCTAGAAAGGTATAGCAATCACTGCAAAAACTAAAGGTATAAAAGTGCTCAAAAGGGCCGAATGTCGTATACCATTCGACTCAGTTCGACGAGCTGAACATTTTTTGCATGTGTATGTGTGTGTGTGTAACACTCTCCCAATCTCACTCGATTTTCTCAGAGATGGCTGAACCAATTTCAATGAAATAAATTGCAAATGAAAGGTCTAGTTGCTCTATAAGACCCTATTGAATTTTATTGTAATCTGATTTCTGGAAGTTATGTATCAAAATGTAAAAATCACGAAACATCAATATCTCAGAAACTACACAACCGATTTTAAATTAATTTCAAATGAACGGCGTACCTATGAAACCCTTAATGTTTGAATTTTATGAAGATAGAACATGTGGTTCAGAAGTTATGGAAAGAAACGTGTTCTGGAGACTATTTTATCTCACTCATGTTTCTCAGAGATGGCTGGACCGATTTTCTTAAAATAAGTGTCATATAGAAGGTCTTGTTGCCCCATAAGACCCTATTGATTTTTTCTTCAAACGGATTATTACTTTGCCTGTTATGTTTAAAAATGTTAAATCCAGATATGGAAAGAAACATATTCCGAAGACTACTTAGACTCACTCACTTTTCTCAGAGATGGCTGACCCGATTTCCACAAAATTAGTGTCAATCAATAAGTCTAGCTGCCTCATAACACCCTATTGAATTTTACTGTAATCGGACTGTAACTTCGTCTGTAATGTATCGGAATGTGAAAATCACGAAACTTCATTATCTTAGAAACTACACAACCGATTTGAACAATATTGATATCAGATGAACGAGCTAGTTGAGGGCTAACTGATGAATTATGATTGAACACATGGTTTCAAAGTTTGGCTGCCCTATACGTTCCCTTTTCATTTGATTGTAATCAAACTTAAGCAAGCGTTATGTATTAAATTGTTAAAACAACGGAAGTCTATTATCTCAAAGATTACACGCCTTATTTGAACACAACTAGTGTCATACAAACGAGTCATCTCTCAAACTTACAAATAACAAACTTCATAACAATTTCAGGTATATGCAGTTCAAAAGTTTTGGAAAGAAAAGAAATTCAAAGACTGTTCAACACTATACCTGCTTTGATCAATATATATAATTACAGAACAACTCTATTTGAGGTTGAATATTAATCCTAGGTATACAATTATGTTGGTATTGGTGCGTCAGCAAGACGCGGCGATGATGATCGATTACCTGAGTGGGCAACGAGCGGGTAGTAGTTGAAGAGCGGGTAAACTAGGATGAGTCCTATCCTGAAGGTGTAATAAACCGGCTGTGAGCAGGTAAGGGTTGAAGAACGGATAAACCAGATTGTTGGTGATGAAGAATTGGCTGTTTATATTCTGGAGGTGCAATAAACCGACAATGAGCAGGTAATGTAGTTGAAGAGCTAGGAGCCGGTGATGAGCTTACGTAATTTCTCCCGCGGGTGAAGAAGTTTCGTCCTCGAAACGTATTTAAACTGTCTCTTCTTTTACTGAGTTAGTTGATTTGGTTTTTGTTGATTTTTGTTTGATAATAATTTTTTGTGGACGATGCTTGATTATGCATATTGTAAATACAATGAAAACCATTATGGTTGTTACAGAAAATCCTCCGAAAAGGGACCAAATAGTCCAATGGGTGTTGTACTGTCGAAGGTATACATGCTGTATCTCCTTCCTGGTTTCTGTTCACATTCTTATTAATTCTTTCGGGCTACCAGTGTTGTTGATTAATGTTCTGAAAATATTCAGATTCTGGTATGCTCTGAATATGGGATTATGGGTGATTTCAAATTCCTTGGAGGTGAGTTCTATTTCGTTTATCCATAATGAACAATTCTTGAAAATGATTAGGAAGTTACCTTCCAATGTTCGATTTTGCGGACCGCAGGTGCTAGATACGTTGGCTCTTACTCCATTTATGAGTATTGTTGACTTGGATATGTGAATTGTATCCTGTTCGTCGAATACATGACTTGTATTGCACATGCTCAATTTCCCTGTCATTATTGGTTTGATGCACGTTTCGTGTTCAAAATTGTAAAGTTGATCCTGCTCCGGAATGTATGAGTCCTTATTTTTTGTTGCATAAAAATCCTTTTTGTTAGTTACGATGTATTTGTATAGTGTTAGTATTTTTTCTTTGTTTATAATTAACGGCTGTATTTGAAATAATTCGCACTTTAGATAATTTTGGTACTTTCATAATATACAACAGATTTTCTCCTAAAGCTACTTGAGGTTTTATGACTGATGGCTTCGTCCAATGAGGAAATGTTTAAGCCTTGGTCAACCAGAATTTTTTTATGAGTGTTAACTCTTCTATGGATAATGTGTGGCTATTTATTATTGCTAGTTTCGTATTTATGATAATGTTGTGTATGTTTTCTAATTCTTTATTTAAAGTGTTTATATTAATTATAAGAATAATTATGTCCATTGTTCCTAATATTATTTTGTTTTCGGCTATAGCCTCATTCGATGTTTGTATAATTTTACTCATTTTCTCGTTTATTTTATTGTTTGTATATTATTTTGGTCAATAAAATCATTCATAGTGTTGTTGATCATTTTAAGATTGAATATAATACTAATATAATACTAATTTATTTTCGTGGACTTTTACAAAAAGAAGCTTAATCCTAGGTATACAATTATGTTGGTATTGGTGCGTCGATGATGATCGATTACCTGGGTGGGCGACGAGCGGGTAGTAGTTGAAGACCGGGTAAACTGGGATGAGTCCTATCCTGAAGGTGTAATAAACCGGCTGTGAGCAGGTAAGGGTTGAAGAACGGATAAACCAGATTGTTGGTGATGAAGAATTGGCTGTTTATATTCTGGAGGTGCATTAAAACGACAATGAGCAGGTAATACAGTTGAAGAGCGGTGCGGTAATGAGGTTACGTAATTATATGGCCTCAACATGATTTAAATGTGGTATCGTACTATCTGAACGTTCCCGGTATCGCTCGTGATTGAATTATTTGAAATTAAGAGTTATTTCTTTTAATTCGCTATTTCTTAAGAACTAACATTACGTCAAATTTCATATTTTATACTTTAATTACAACATCAATATTTTAGAACCCAAAGAGTGAATATACCTTTATTGGATTTAAGCATTCATGTAAATCTATTTTTACAAATAATAAGTTTGAATGAGAAAGGCTGGGTCTGACCGCTAGGTGGATTAATTTAGGTTTTTATTGAAGACTCCGCGTCTTTCTTTAAAATAATATTTAAAATTTTTCTCGTTTCTATATATAAAAACATTGCATAAAGCATTGTTCAATATTTTTTCGTCAAACTGTCGGGTGCTCGTTTTCCCACTTAATTTTGATTTGACTGTTACGTGAAGACGCAGATTAATGAGGAGAAGGGTACTTGTCAGAGAGGCACGCTGTCCTAGTAAAAAAGTGTGACATGAGATGTTTCAATTACGTTGAAACCGCGGGACGTTTCAAAGGCGTGCGGGACACTAAAGATGCACGCGGGACGCATTTCTAAGTGGGACGGAAGAATTCCTTCCTCCCAACCTGTGCGTTTGCGTCTCCGATAACGACTTTTACGTCGTGTTCTGGGCACTCGTCATAAATTCGCTCAAGCTTGTCATAGAACTCATCGTTGACTTCATCGAATTTGTCGTTTGTCGGTGCATAGGTGTTGATTAAAATGTAGTTGAAGAATTTGCTCTTAATCCTCAAGACGCATTACGGTCATCTACGGGCCTCCACCGGATGACTCTTGTTTGCTGATTTCCCAGCACTATGAAACCGACGCCCCGTTCTGCTGATTTGCCGCCATTGTAGTAGATGTGGTACTTGAAAGAAGTGCGTGCAATAGGGTCTACTGCACGGAATTCCCTTTCCCCGGAATATGGCCACCGAACCTCCTGAATCGCTGCGATTTCGACTCCCTGCCGCTGTAGTTCTCGAGCAAGCTAGCCAGCCCGCGCCGGTTCATTGAGAGATCGGACGTTCCAAGTACCCAATTTCCAATCGTTTACCTTTTATTTTTCCGTGTTCGTAGCCTAGGTCTTTGCCGATTGATCCGTTCCGTATTTCTAAATTCGTTGTTCATGGTAGAAGAAAGGTTTCGATATGCTAACTTACCAGGGTCGCAATACCTACATCCTGCTGATGGGGCTGCCATCTTAGGTGTAGCTGGCGGGATACAGCATTCCATAATTCAGCCGCCCTCTCCGGGTCAGACGCTGTTTTACGCCGCCCCTATGGGGATACAGCCGCGTACGACCCCCTTCCCAGTCAGCATACGACAATAGTTTTCACCGGGGATTTGCTATCCAATCTCCGCTAAGGTTATTCGTATTCCGGTCGGCACCACGTGGAGGTTGGGATAGGAGTTGCTGGACAGAGGTGAATGGCCACATTAGGGTCTCAAGTTACACGTGTCCAGCCATTTGCCAACCAATTACTGACCCTATGTAGCATTATTTTGGATGTAGTTCACAAATATTCAAAATCATGCCTGAGTATATTCGAAGTCAAGAGGAAGTGGTAATATTCAATTCAACTTCCGAAAGCTATTGTAAAATATATGTATGCAAATAATTAGAAACTCCAAAATTTACTCTTACAAACCATATTTCATCCACCTGACATGATTTGATACATGGAGCAATTGATACGTATGAAAATTCCCAGTGTTTGCTCAATTTGTTTGAAAAATTATAAAAAAACACAGACATATTTGCGTCTCGCGAAAACGAGGAGGGGTCCAGAGAGGTGGTATCTTTAACAAAACTTAGAGCAACTATTCCCCTTAAATAAAAGTCCAACTTTTCTCAAATCGGCCGTTCCAGTGCTGAGCACGAGCATTTCCAAAAAACAAGTTCTGTCCCGGGTCTTTACGGGTTAAAACAATTCATTTTCGTCGTAATATCAATAAAATATCATAGAAACAGTTTTAAACGGTTTTAAACTCTTACAAGGGGAAAGTTAAAATAGTAGTTTAAGGTGAAACCTCATTCGATCCAAAAATGGCCGACTTCGAGTCACCACTTCGAATTTTCAAAAGCACAAGACTCGGAAATACTCATTGCGTTCCCTATGAAAATTATAAGTGGTGACTCGCAGTCGGCCATTTTCGGATTCAATGTGGATTCACCTTAAGGTTTGGCAGGAATATGTTTGTCTTTGTGTCTAAAGCGAACACATTTCGGCCATCCCAAGTTTGACGGCTCTTTGTTTATCATTCGGCCGTTGCGCGCTGAATGAAGAAATAGCTTGTAGCAATTCACAGGTAATTATTTCTTAATTTATAACATTTAACGATATGATACTGGCTGCAAATGCCTGTACAACTGCTATAAGCCCGATCTCTTTCTTCTTAGATACCTAAAATTGTGAAAATTTGAAACCGATCGTTACAGTAAAATTAAATGTTTTACCTTTCTCGTAGAAAGGTATAGCAAAACCGAAAGTATAAAAGTGCTCCAAAGGGCCGAATGGCATATATCACTCGATTCAGCTTGACGAGCTGAGCATTTTCTGTATGTATGTGTACGTGCAGATTTTTATTCTCACTCACTTTTCTCAGAGATGGCTGGACCGATTTTCATGAAATTAATTGCAATTGTTGACACTATTCAATTTTATTGTAATCGGATTTTAAGTTTAGAGGTTATGTATCAAAATATAAAAATCATGAAACATCATTATCTCAAAAACTACACAACCGATTTGAACGAAATTGGTTTCAAATGAACGGGCTACCTGAAATACCTTGAACTTTTGAATTTTTTAAAGATTGAATTTAGGGTTCAAAAGTTATGAAAAGAAACGTGTTCTAAAGACTGTTTAATCTCACTCATGTTTCTCAGAGATGGCTGGACCGATTTTCATAAAATAAGTGTCAAATGGAAGGTCTAGTTGCCCCATAAGACCCTCTTGATTTGTTTTGCAATCGGACTTTTACTTTGCCTGTTATGTTCAAAAATGTGTCATCCAGCTATGAAAAGGAACATATTCCGAAGACTACTTGGACTCACTCACTTTTCTCAGAGATGGCTGACCCGATTCCCAAAAATTAGTGTCAATTAATAAGTCAAGCTGCCTCATGACACCCTATTGAATTTTACTGTAATCGAACTGTAACTTCGTCTGTAATGTACCAAAATGTGAAAATCACGAAAATTCATTATCTCAGAAACTACACAACCGATTTGATCAATATTATTATCAGGAGAGCGGGCTGGTTGAGGGTCAACTGATAAATTATGATTGAACATGTGGCTTCGAAATGTGGCTGTCCTATACGTTCCCATTTCATTTGATTACAATCGAACTTAAGCAACTGTTATGTATTAAATTGTTAATGAAACAAAGAAAGTTTATTATCTCAAAGATTACATGACTTATTCGTATATAACTAGTGTCATACGAACGAGTCATCTCTCAAACTTACAAATAACAAACTTCATAACAAATTGATATGTGGCTCGAAGGTTATGGAAAGAAAAGAAACTCAAAGACTATTTATAACTATATCTGCTTTGATCGATATATGTGGCCTCAACATAATTTAAATGTGGTATCGTACTATTTGAACGTTCCAAATTCATTGATTCCTGATATTATTTGTATATAACTAGTGTCATACGAACGAGTCATCTCTCAAACTTACAAATAACAAACTTCATAACAATTTGATATGTGGCTCGAAGGTTATGGAAAGAAAAGAAACTCAAAGACTATTTATAACTATATCTGCTTTGATCGATATATGTGGCCTCAACATAATTTAAATGTGGTATCGTACTATTTGAACGTTCCAAATTCATTGATTCCTTGCGATGTGTTTAATGTTTGCAAATGCACGACGAATCGGTCATAGGATATGATCAAAGTCAAATAATAAATCGTTTGAAATGATTGGTTTTATCAAAATGACAACATCCTCGACTTTTGGCTTCTGTACATCGCCTTAATTCTGAATACATTCATATTGGGTGGTATTCGGTCACTTTCAGCAGATTCTCTGGCATCAATCTGACACCGGAAATACCCATATTGGGGGTATTAGTTATTTCGATTGTTTTCCCGAAACTAAAAGTGGTCGTCTTTAAATTCAAAATGGTGTCCAGGGTCAATGTTTGGTTTCTATGCATCATCTCGATTACGGAAATATCCATATTGAGTATTATTCGGCTATTTTCGACTATTTCCAAGAAGTTGCCATTTAGCAATTCAAAATGATGCCTGAAGTCAATTGTTAGCTCATTGCATCTTTCTGGTTCCAGAGATACTCATATTGGATGGTCTTTGGTTATTTTAGGCTGTTTTTCACAAACCGGAAGTCGCCATCTTGGATTTCAAAATGGTATTTAGGCTGATTTTTGGCCTCTGAGCGTCATTCTGGTTGAAGAAACTCCCATATTGGGTGTTATTTAATCATTTTCGGCTGTTTCCCGGGAACCGGAAGTCGCCAACCTAGAATCCGAAATGGGGTCTGTGGTCGATTTCAGCTGCTTTGTATCATTCTAGATCCAGAGATACTCATGTTCAGCCATTTTTGGCTGTTTTCAGAAACCAGAAGTTGCCATCCTACTATTCATGATGGTGTCTGAGACCAATTTTTAGCTTCTTGTGACATTCTGGCTCCGGAGATACTCATATTGGGTGGTATATGGTCGCTTTGGTCTGTTGTTCAGAAACCGAAAGTCGTAATTTTGGACTTTAAAATTGTCTGCGAAATCAATTTCCGTCATCTGGGCGTAATTCTGGTTCCGAAAACATTCATATTGAATGGTATCTCTGGTCATTTTCGGCTGTTTGCCAGACACCGGAAGTCACCATCTTACACGCAAAAGTTTGATGGTGCGAAACCAGTACGAAATTGTGCGTTTTTAGCGCAATTGTTGATGTAATTCGGAACCAGTACAATGATTGCGTGTTGGGCATAACGCAATTAATGCTCTAGCGTTTCTCCAATGTATTTGGCAGCTCCAAACTACTACACCTAAACAGTTTCAACTGGTATCAAGCAGCATTGCAAAGCGAGCGAGAAGCAAAACCATTCTCCTCCTTTCTGCTTGAGGACGAGACATATGCTACGCTTTTCAAGTCTTTTGCACACACGCTTTCGAGATACTTTTTCTTCTTCATGCATTCCTCTGAATAGCAGCAAGCACGCACTGACAGTATGAGTGAGACTAACAACACTATGGTATCAAGTATGTACAGCACGGGTGTCTCGCTCATTTCGTGCAGCAACGAAATATCGCCTTGCGCGTCGCAATCCGTACCGAAAGAGAAGCGAAAGAGCAACCTGCAAAATGTATGGATGTGTCTAGTCTAGTCACTAATGCACTCGACGTGAGAAATAAAGTGTCGGTATATGATACATATTCTGATTTCATACTATGTCAATGTATTCGCAGTACAACTGTTGCGTTATGCGTTTCACACATTTATTGTGCGATTTCTGTGCAACATTTGTGCGAATCGGGAAGACACAATGATTGCACAAGACTTCAACTTTTGCGTGTAAAATTCAAGATTGTGTCTGTGATCAATTTTTAGCTCCTGTGTATCTTTCTGGTTCCGGAGATATTCAATGGGAATCATCCATTTCAGGCTGTTTTCCAGAAACCGGAAGTTACCATCTTACAATTCAAAATGTTGTCTGAAGTCGATTTGTGGCCCCAGTGTATCATTACGAATCCGGAAATACCCATATTGGGTGGTATTTGGTCATTTTCAGCTGTTTTTCGGAAACCGGAAGTCGCTATCTTTTTTTTCCACACAACATTCATTTGACACGGCTCAATACTGTGGTATAATAATAACCACAAATTAATAACATTTCCTTTCCTAATTTACGATCCCCTAAATTAAAAACTAAAGCCAACCAAATAACCAATTTTCCATCTTTCCGAGTTTATGAGTCTATAACCCAAAACTCTATACCCATCTAAGCATTTCAAATAAATATCCAGTTACATTTAGTAAACAAATTCCCACAGTCCGATTCCAGACAACACTCCAATTGTCCTTTTCCCAAAAACAAACCTACATTCCAACTAACCAGTTCCCATAATCAAATTGATTGTCTCCAAGTATCAATTCCCATAGACGCAATCCTCATCAATTCACATTTCGGCAATGACCTCAAGTGCATGCCTTTTGCACCAAACAAAATTATAATTTCATACGATTCGTTGCGTTGCGTGTTAATGCTAACGCACGCACTAGGCAACGTTCGATCGCGACGTTCCAGCAGCGTTCGATTATGCACCAATATTTTCCAGCTATCATTGCGATCATTTTTCGTGGTCCGCTTTGATGACTTTCTTTCAATCATCATGGATGCACTTGTCACACCGACGACGCTAGCTGTCTCGATCATGCAAGCACGCTAATGCGGGCAATGCATTGATCGATGTTTTGATTTGTTATGGTATGCGTAGTCTTACGGGCTGCGTATGCTAGCTTTTAATGTATGCATGTTCAGGCTCCTCCCTGAATCGTAACTTAGACTTAAGAAGTGGACTAGATTTAAGTCTAAAAACTTTTGAATAAACATTCGAATGTGGTCAAGCAAGCGATGAAGACGTTTATTTTATGTAATGTAGAAAATGAATGAAATGCTTAATTTACAATACACGAAGTCGCCATCTTAGAATATACTACTCGACTCAGTTCGACGAATCGACCATTTTCTGCATATATGCATGTATAGGTGTGGCTGTGTACGTGTGTATGTGCACCTTTTTGGCACTCACTTTTCTCAGAGATGGTCTGACCGATTTTTTCTATCTTGGTGTCAAATGAAGGGTCTATTTGCCGCTTAGGTTGCTATTGAATTTCACTGTAATCAAACTTTTAGTTTTGGTGCTGCGTCAGAATGTGAAAAACGCTCTTATATCTCAGAAGCTATGAACATAGTTGAATTCAAATTAATGGGCTTTTAAACCCTTAAACAATGAATTTCATAATGTTTAAACATGTGGTTATAGAAAGAAACGTAACCCGCAGACTGTTTAAAACTATAGCTATGATCAAAATATGTGGCCTCAACATCATTTAAATTTGATATTGTACTATTTCAATTGCTCGGGATTGAAGTTGAAATAAAAAGTCATTTCTATCATTTCACTTTTTGCCTTTCTCCTAGAAAGGTATAGCAATCACTGCAAAAACTAAAGGTATAAAAGTGCTCAAAAGGGCCGAATGTCGTATACCATTCGACTCAGTTCGACGAGCTGAACATTTTTTGCATGTGTATGTGTGTGTGTGTAACACTCTCCCAATCTCACTCGATTTTCTCAGAGATGGCTGAACCAATTTCAATGAAATAAATTGCAAATGAAAGGTCTAGTTGCTCTATAAGACCCTATTGAATTTTATTGTAATCTGATTTCTGGAAGTTATGTATCAAAATGTAAAAATCACGAAACATCAATATCTCAGAAACTACACAACCGATTTTAAATTAATTTCAAATGAACGGCGTACCTATGAAACCCTTAATGTTTGAATTTTATGAAGATAGAACATGTGGTTCAGAAGTTATGGAAAGAAACGTGTTCTGGAGACTATTTTATCTCACTCATGTTTCTCAGAGATGGCTGGACCGATTTTCTTAAAATAAGTGTCATATAGAAGGTCTTGTTGCCCCATAAGACCCTATTGATTTTTTCTTCAAACGGATTATTACTTTGCCTGTTATGTTTAAAAATGTTAAATCCAGATATGGAAAGAAACATATTCCGAAGACTACTTAGACTCACTCACTTTTCTCAGAGATGGCTGACCCGATTTCCACAAAATTAGTGTCAATCAATAAGTCTAGCTGCCTCATAACACCCTATTGAATTTTACTGTAATCGGACTGTAACTTCGTCTGTAATGTATCGGAATGTGAAAATCACGAAACTTCATTATCTTAGAAACTACACAACCGATTTGAACAATATTGATATCAGATGAACGAGCTAGTGGAGGGCTAACTGATGAATTATGATTGAACACATAAACCGGCTGTGAGCAGGTAAGGGTTGAAGAACGGATAAACCAGATTGTTGGTGATGAAGAATTGGCTGTTTATATTCTGGAGGTGCAATAAACCGACAATGAGCAGGTAATGTAGTTGAAGAGCTAGGAGCCGGTGATGAGCTTACGTAATTTCTCCCGCGGGTGAAGAAGTTTCGTCCTCGAAACGTATTTAAACTGTCTCTTCTTTTACTGAGTTAGTTGATTTGGTTTTTGTTGATTTTTGTTTGATAATAATTTTTTGTGGACGATGCTTGATTATGCATATTGTAAATACAATGAAAACCATTATGGTTGTTACAGAAAATCCTCCGAAAAGGGACCAAATAGTCCAATGGGTGTTGTACTGTCGAAGGTATACATGCTGTATCTCCTTCCTGGTTTCTGTTCACATTCTTTTTAATTCTTTCGGGCTACCAGTGTTGTATTTAATGTTCTGAAAATATTCAGATTCTGGTATGCTCTGAATATGGGATTATGGGTGATTTCAAATTCCTTGGAGGTGAGTTCTATTTCGTTTATCCATAATGAACAATTCTTGAAAATGATTAGGAAGTTACCTTCCAATGTTCGATTTTGCGGACCGCAGGTGCTAGATACGTTGGCTCTTACTCCATTTATGAGTATTGTTGACTTGGATATGTGAATTGTATCCTGTTCGTCGAATACATGACTTGTATTGCACATGCTCAATTTCCCTGTCATTATTGGTTTGATGCACGTTTCGTGTTCAAAATTGTAAAGTTGATCCTGCTCCGGAATGTATGAGTCCTTATTTTTTGTTGCATAAAAATCCTTTTTGTTAGTTACGATGTATTTGTATAGTGTTAGTATTTTTTCTTTGTTTATAATTAACGGCTGTATTTGAAATAATTCGCACTTTAGATAATTTTGGTACTTTCATAATATACAACAGATTTTCTCCTAAAGCTACTTGAGGTTTTATGACTGATGGCTTCGTCCAATGAGGAAATGTTTAAGCCTTGGTCAACCAGAATTTTTTTATGAGTGTTAACTCTTCTATGGATAATGTGTGGCTATTTATTATTGCTAGTTTCGTATTTATAATAATGTTGTGTATGTTTTCTAATTCTTTATTTAAAGTGTTTATATTAATTATAAGAATAATTATGTCCATTGTTCCTAATATTATTTTGTTTTCGGCTATAGCCTCATTCGATGTTTGTATAATTTTACTCATTTTCTCGTTTATTTTATTGTTTGTATATTATTTTGGTCAATAAAATCATTCATAGTGTTGTTGATCATTTTAAGATTGAATATAATACTAATATAATACTAATTTATTTTCGTGGACTTTTACAAAAAGAAGCTTAATCCTAGGTATACAATTATGTTGGTATTGGTGCGTCGATGATGATCGATTACCTGGGTGGGCGACGAGCGGGTAGTAGTTGAAGACCGGGTAAACTGGGATGAGTCCTATCCTGAAGGTGTAATAAACCGGCTGTGAGCAGGTAAGGGTTGAAGAACGGATAAACCAGATTGTTGGTGATGAAGAATTGGCTGTTTATATTCTGGAGGTGCATTAAAACGACAATGAGCAGGTAATACAGTTGAAGAGCGGTGCGGTAATGAGGTTACGTAATTATATGGCCTCAACATGATTTAAATGTGGTATCGTACTATCTGAACGTTCCCGGTATCGCTCGTGATTGAATTATTTGAAATTAAGAGTTATTTCTTTTAATTCGCTATTTCTTAAGAACTAACATTACGTCAAATTTCATATTTTATACTTTAATTACAACATCAATATTTTAGAACCCAAAGAGTGAATATACCTTTATTGGATTTAAGCATTCATGTAAATCTATTTTTACAAATAATAAGTTTGAATGAGAAAGGCTGGGTCTGACCGCTAGGTGGATTAATTTAGGTTTTTATTGAAGACTCCGCGTCTTTCTTTAAAATAATATTTGAAATTTTTCTCGTTTCTATATATAAAAACATTGCATAAAGCATTGTTCAATATTTTTTCGTCAAACTGTCGGGTGCTCGTTTTCCCACTTAATTTTGATTTGACTGTTACGTGAAGACGCAGATTAATGAGGAGAAGGGTACTTGTCGGAGAGGCACGCTGTCCTAGTAAAAAAGTGTGACATGAGATGTTTCAATTACGTTGAAACCGCGGGACGTTTCAAAGGCGTGCGGGACACTAAAGATGCACGCGGGACGCATTTCTAAGTGGGACGTTTTGTTGAAACGCAGGAAAGTCCCGCGAAATGCGGGACGTCAGGTTTATTAATTTTACTAATTCTGCTTATTATAAGACTTAAAAATAAACATGAAAGTATGGTTAAAACATTGAAACACAATTGAAAACCATACAGGGCTCTGCAACCTACGGTCACACTATCACTCCACTTCGGCAAAATAAGTGTTAGCATTTTAAACATTCATTTTGTATTCTTTACACAATTAAAACTGTTCAAAAACTGAAAGACGTTACCATTGATAACAGTTTTAACTTGCAAATGACGAGAGAACAAAACAAACAACAATTATTATACGGTGAAACAATCTTTATTGCTACATTTTAAAGTCATAATATTCAATCTAGAAAGTATAACCATAAATCATCTATGTCTATTAATGTCGCATCTAAGCTGATTTGCAATTCATCACGTTTCATTAGCAGTTCGACCAATTCATCATTCAATAGCTCGATATTTCTCTGTAGTATAGTGACAATGACTTGTAGTTGAGCGTTATTAAAATTTGTCAAAAAGTGCCTTGAAACTCGGCGCTTGCCATCTTGCATCAATATACCTGCTTCTTTGACAGCTGTACAAATAACACCAGTTACTGAAGTTAGCTCCAGATTGTTGCATTTGTCCACCTAAAATGATAAGAATGTTATTTCTATGAAAATGAGAATGGGCTAACAAAAATATTAAAGGCACGCCTTCTATATTGTATGGAGAAAGCGTCATTACGCCGTGTGTGTAACTGAGCCTTAAGAAACCTAGCTCAATTCATACAACAACGGCGTGATCTCTACTTTTTTCGTGAATTACCTATGATATTTTAAAATTAACACATACACTTTAATTCTTAAGAATACGATATTTGAATAGTACCTCAATTTTTACAGTTTGAAATTGGGTTGTAATGCAAGAATATGTTAAACTTTTATGTATGTCTTCCGTTGGCGTTTTACTAACTTGCTTAAATATTCTGCACTTTTAATCCTCACTCTAAGCAATCTAATTGACCACACGAACGGTTTGAGCTGCATCAGTAGGACTAAGTGGTTAAACAAAGATTTTTTACTTCTTATTGTTGACTAAAGAGAGTAATTATTATTATAACACTAGCTGGCCCGGCAAACTTCGTACCGCCGCCATGAGTTTATTGACTGTTGTATTGGAAAAACTGAAATATCTAACTGCTGCTAAAAAAACATACTCAAAATATGTTTTAGCTCTGATTTGTTTTTAAATTTTTTTTAATCCAACCCTCGTAAAATCATGATCAAATAATTTCAATACATTTCTGCAATTAAAACAGTCATTCTTTTGAACATTTTTAAGAAAATTATCACGTTATCTTTTCAAATATTCAAAAGCTATGCTCAATGCAAATATAGTAATACCCTCTGCCTAGCCATTCTTACTGGAACAGGTTTTATAAAAAGCTTTAAAATTCTAAATAATTCAAGCTTAAAATTCGGGACATTCGAAACATGTGAAAGTGGTCAAGGCGGTTCTAGCCACTAAGTTTTATATATTCCACAGTGTCAGGGTCAGGGTTACGTGAACATGCGACATAGAGCTGTCCAGGTAAAAAACAATACCGCACGCTTAGCCTTGGGGCTAATAGCGGTCTCGATCAACTAGATTAGTTGAGAGAATTCGTTATCGATATTGTTTTTGGCACATTTTGTATGTGTAGGATAAGTACAACGGTACACCGTGCCCCAGTGCTGAGTCGAGAAAATTTCCAGCTTGAAAAAATCCTCGATTCGATCGGGAATCGAACCCGATATCACAACTGTACAGAAAACCACTGGGCAGGCGCTCGTGAGAAGTGACGGTCTAGCATATAGGATAGATCGTTGATGAGCTTGACGCCTATCTTCTGTGTCACTCAGCAAAATAAAGGGAAAGAGGAATATTTCTTTTGAGCTTAAGCAACAGTTTGCGACGGAAGTGAATTTTTGTTGAGTTGTTTGAAATAATTAAATAATTGGTTACTTTGGCGAAAAGTTATTAATCATAAGTGAAAATATACCGTTTGGATAAATTTACTACTTAACCTAATAAAATAATATAATTCCCTTACAGTAAAATAAATATTCATAAGCTAGCCAAGCCTATGTAGCACGAGGATCTAGGGAACAAATCTATCAATTGTGAGTAGATGAAACAAAAATGATGTACAAGAATTAATAGCATTAAAATGAAATACAGTTTAAGCTGCTATTGAAGCTGCTAAGAAAAGGTGGTGCATTTTCCTCGAGGTAATTCCGAACAAACTTAAAAATTGATAATCATCGTATTCGGACCTAACCTTAAAAACGATGGTGAAGGCTGGCAACTTTACATTGACACCCTGCGGTGCCTGCGGCAATGCCTCGGAAACCGATGAAGGCATGGTAGGATGCGATAGTTGTGATTTGTGGTTTCATTACCGGTGTGTAAGGGTCACCGAAGAATCTCTTCAATGCCAAAATAAATGGTTTTGTCCGTCTGAGACCTGCCAAAACGCAGCTGAGGATAACCTCAAAAAGGCGGATGATGCCAGGAAAGGATTGAAAATGAATAAAACTTCGGCTGAGCGATCGGAAAACCTAGTACAAAGACTGACCGCCCATCTACTTCTGTTTTAGAAAAACGATTAAAGGCATTAGAGAAGGAGCAAAAGGCAGAAGAAAAGGAGATCGATTTGGAGCGCGTTCTGAGGGAAAAACGGATGGAAATGAACCGGATCCCGAGGGAAAAGCAGCTGCAAATGGAAAAGGATCTGAGGGAGAAGGAGCTGTTGCAGAAAGGGAATTACTTGAAAAGGCATTGCAAGACGAGCAAGCTCACGTTGATCGCATGCAACAGATGCGGAATGTGTATCAAAATGCGATAGAAGGCGTGAAGAGCAAATCGCTTAATTTAGCAGTGCCGCGAAACATAGCAAGCTGTGATGAAGCAAATGGAAGAAGACCAAGCCACCAGCAAGATTTAAGCGCTATAGCTGGTACATCAGGCTTAGCAAACGAGACAACCAGTACACCGTTGCGCAATCCAAAAATTGCAGCACACAATATTGCGAAAAAGCAACGGTTATAAACCGATAAACCGGAAGGTACGGAAAGTGAATGCGGGTCAGATGAAGAGAACTATGATCACGTTGATAGTGAGACGTTGAGTGATGTCTCATCGACAGCAGATGAGCTAAGCGATGAGTCGAATTATGAAGAGGAAGATTCTGAGTTTTTAGAAGCAGACACGCGACCGCGAGGGCGAAAATCAGCCAATCAGCCTGGGGCGGAAGCTTTCAAGACCAACGAAAGGTCAGCTTGCGGCGCGCAACGGGATTACAAAGAGACTTCCTATTTTCACCGGAAAGCCTGAGGAGTGGCCTTTATTTATCGGCAGCTACGAAGCCTGTAATAAAGCCTGCGGTTTCAACGATGTGGAAAATTTGGTTCGCCTGCAGGAAAGCCCAACTGGCCATGCGTTGGAAAGTGTTCGAGGGCAACTTTTATTGCCAAAATCAGTGCCCAAAGTGATTAGCAAACTCCGTCTACTTTATGGCCGACCTGAACAATTACTGCATTGTCACCTTGAAAAGGGGAAGCAATTAGACCGCCCAAAAGCAGATAAATTGGAAACCTTTATTCCGTTTGGGAATGCAGTAGAACAATTATGTGACCACCTCGAAGCAGCGGGGTTGAAACAGCATATGATCAATCCCCTCTTAATTCAGGACTTGGTGGACAAACTGTCAGCCGGAGACAAAAGAGAATGGGTTCGTTTTCGAAACGAGCGAAAAACAATAACGTTAAGAACATTTTCTAATTTCACATCGCAAATTGTTTTGGAGGCGTGCGAGGCCAACGTGACGGTTGAATACGTACCAGAGCCCAAAGTAAAGCAACGGGGAATCAGAAAAAGAGAAGCTCAAGAAAAGGCAGCACTTTTCAATCATAGCTCAAAAGAAAATTCGAAAAACCAGACCCTCAATGCCAAACCGTGCAAAGTATGTAAAAGAACGGACCACCGTCTCCGTTTTTGCCAAGACTTCAAAGCGTTAGCCTTTGTTGACCACACGAAGATCGTCGAAAGGAATAAGCTTTGCAAAATTTGTCTGAATAATCAAGGTAACGCTTCCTGTAAATTTAAAATACGATGCAATGTTGGAGATTGTCGGGAGCGTTGCATTTTTCTAGCAACCATGTAATCATCAACGCGCATATCCGTTCACCGGGATCAATTATCTTTCGACTAATCCCTGTGACCTTGCATTGTGGGCGAAAGAGTGTTAATACGCTAGCGTTTCTCGATGAAGGAGCATCAATAACTCTGGTAGAGTGCTCACTAACGAATCAACTTGGAGTTGAATGAATTAAGCAACCACTAACTATCAAATGCAAATGTAACACAAGTCGAACCAGAGTCCAGACGAATGAACCTGCTGATATCGGCCTCTGGAGCAAGGGAAAAAAATCTGTTAAAATCCGCACAAACGGTTGAAAAACTGTTACTTCCAAAACAAGCACTCAACGTCAAAGAAATAGTTGATAAATATAGTCATCTCCGTGACCTGCCGATTGCGTCCTATACCGATTGTCATCCAGGTTTGCTAATCGGTTTGAACAACCTACACTTAATTGCGCCGATCGAAGCCAGAATTAGGGATGCAGGTGAGCCGATAGCTGTGCGATCGAAACTAGGGTGGTCCATTTACGGTCCCACGGCAAACGAGATAACTGAAACGAATGTCATCGGGCATCACAGAGAAATCAGCAACGAAGTTATATACAACATGCTTAAATCCCAGTAGTGTACGGCGATAGTAGTACAGGAAACGCAGGATGAGAAGAGAGCACGAGAGATTTTTCAACGACAAGTTTAGACAAGAAATCGAGCTGTACCAGCAAAAAGGGTACGCTCACCTGGCAACTCCAAAAGAGCTGGCCGAAACTGACCCTTGCAAGCGATGGTATCTTCCCTGGAATGTTATTCTTAAAGCGAAAAAGCCAGGCAGTATTCGTCTTGTGTGGGATGCCGCAGCTACGGTAAATGGTGTATCACTTAACAGCCAATTACTGAAGGGACCTGACATGCTAACACCTTTAACATCCGTGATCAGCCTTTTTCGTGAACGCCTCGTTGCCTTTGGAGGAGACATACTTGAAATGTATCACTAAATAAAAATTCGGGAGCCCGAAAAACAATTGCAGCGATTTCTACACAGGAAAAATTTGCATGACAAGGAACCTAGCGTTTACATTATGGATATTGCTACGTTTGGGTCTACTAGTTCTCCCTGTTCGGCCCAGTACGTAAAAAACCTAAATGCGTCGGAATTTTCAGCGGAGTATCCAGAAGCAGCCACAGCTATAATAAATAAACATTATGTCGACGACTAGTTTGATAGTGTCGACACTATCGCAGAGGCGGTGAGGCGGGCCAAGGAAGTGCGTTTTATTGATTCCAAAGCTGGTTTCAAGATAAGAAACTGGGTTTCTAACTCTCCCGAAGTACTACGGAGTCTGGGGGAACGTAATCAGGCTGAAGCTGTCTATTTCAACATCGACAAAACCACAGATAATGAGCGAGTACTTGGAATAGTCTGGAATCCGACCTACGACACGTTCTCCTTTGCAACCGATCATCGGCCTCAGCTTCGACCGTATCTTGACGGAACGCAACGACCAACAAAGCGATTGGTTTTAAGCTGCGTGATGGGATTTTTCGATCCGTTAGGACTACTGGCTCCTTTCACTATTCATGGAAAAATGCTCGTCCAAGATCTCTGGCGCAATGGCTGTGGCTGGGACGACGAAATAGGAGACGAATCTTTGCATAAATGGAAGCGTTGGACGGGTCTATTACCACAAGTGGAAGCCATCCGCATCCCTCGCTGTTACATAGCCGATGTTTTTTCTGCCGACATCGATTCACTTCAGCTGCACATCTTTATGGATGCAAGCGAGCAGGCGTTCGGATGCGTGGCCTATCTTAGGGTAGCAGTGCATGGAAAAGGTATGGCTCGTCTGGTGATGTCACGCTCGAAGCGCCACTAAAACGGCAGTCAGTCCCGCGACTCGAGCTAATGGCTGCAGTTTTGGGTTCACGACTGTCGTGCACGGCTAAATCACAGCATTCTCTGCCAATTGGGAAACAGTTCCTTTGGTCAGACTCCCGGACGACGCTCAGTTGGATCCGCTCCGATCAAATAAAATACAAACAACTTGTGGCGTTTCGCATAGGGGAGATTCGAGAAAACAGTAACGTCTCGGACTGGCGATGGGTGTCAACTAAGATTAATATCGCTGACGTCCTGACAGAGTGGGGACATGGGCCACCGTTAGACTCATCCAGTCCGTGGTTTAATGGCCCAGCATTTCTTCGCGATACAGAAAACCAGTGGCCGACAATGGAATTACCGGCTGTCGATACCAACGAAGAGATGCGCGCTTGTCTACTGCGCCATTATACGACACATTCTGAACCAATAGTCGACGTGGATTCGACTAATCGTTGGATTCGTCTGTTGCGAAGTACAGCAAGCGCGATCCGTTTTATTAACAATAGTCGCAGAAAAGCTAACGGTCAACCGATAGTAGTATCGAAAGCAACACCGAAACAGGAAAGATGGATTTTATGTAAGCACAAATCAATACAGCGACCACTTCAGCAAGACAAGTTACTAGCCGCCGAAATGATCCTATGGAAGCAAGCTCAGCATGATGGTTTTTTTGATGAGGTGAGAGCGTTGGAGAAAAATTTAATCCTCAAGCCAGATAGTATTCCGGCGAAAATTGAAAAGTCCAGTTCGATCTACAAAATGTGTCCCATACTTGACACTGAAGGTGTTATGCGCGCCGTGTGGGAGAGCTAGCCGACCGACATCGCTAACCACAGAGCCACGGGGAGCTGTCCAGGTGACAAGCATGAATACTCGAGGTTTATGCCACAAATTTTCAGTGACTGTCCTTGGGCTTTAGCAATAGTCATCGCGAATGCGAGACGCACAGAAAATTGTAGGCGTTCAAAATTAAACCGCAAGTCGGTAGGAGTAATCGGGATATGCGGGATTAATACGACTTCTCCTCTGTAGTTTCCTGTCAGAATTGTCGCTTCAATAACATTTGCTATCGGGTAGTGGCAGCAATGCAGCTGTTCGGTAGTAAATTCGACCTTGAACCTAATAGGTAGTAGTATTTGAAAATATTCGATTAGCATTTTTCTCTCAATTGAGTGTTTAAGTTACTATACTTTACTTTCTTTGTCCAAGACTCATTTAAAGACTATGGAAATTAAGTGTGTAACTGACAAAACATTCATTGTTTTCTGAAATATATGGGGTGTCGAACGTTGTCGCATCTCGAGCTCATCTTGTTCTCAACCGATCAACTTCTCTTCGACATTCGTATATTTTCTGACTTTCTGATATTCTATCTTCAGTGTTGCGAAGCCTTACACTTTTATTGACCTGCCTACGCTGCTCTTCGTTTCGGCGTGCCCGAATATTCGCTAGCTGATTTGCATTTTGTGTACGATTTGTGTACAACGGCCAATGATACTACGTTTTACATTTGGCATGGTTCATGTCTTAATCGCAAAACTGGAACAAAAACAACGAATTTAATTCTAATTCAACGGCATGTTAGGTATTTGAACACACCCCTTGCAACAACTCTATCTAAAAAAATCACTTCGACCACAGCAGAAATTTGTCGAAGTCAACTGGGAGATATGCAAGAATCAGTTTGATCAGGTAGATCAGGAGACATTTTTTTATAACATACCCTTAACGGCACCGTCGTTAGGAAGCACTCCCATCATAGGCGGAAGAAAATTAATTGGAACCAACTGAAACCAAAAGAATACTGTTTAGAATTCTTGCAAAAACACATTATTATTTTAATCTATTATGTTTATAAGGTACCGACAATGTCCTCTTCTTTCTTGAAAAACAGTCACAGCATAAATTCACAGAAACCGACGTAGTATTCAAGAGGAATCAACAAAAACCAATACAAAAATCGCTTAGAATTATTCCATAAAATATTTAAAAAATCAAGGCTTTTATTTTAGTACGTACCGGTGATGAAACCTTGTTTCAAACTTCTTTGATCAAAGGCAAAAAAATCGTAACTCACTGAAACTCACAGAAAACCTCTCAGAATCTCAAGATCAATAACTTTTAACTATCGTAACTATAACTAAAACTATTATTTTAACAACAACTTTAACTATAACTATTGTTTTGATATGGAATGAAAGCAATAAGGAGCAACATAAAATCAGTTTGACTTTGAAAAACACCTTTAACATCTTCTTATATAAGTATGTTATCTTGATAACGATGGTTTATTTTGTTAACTACCTCGCTTAACCCATTTTCACAGCAATCTTGCAATTCTTTTAACGAAGGGCGGCAAATATCAAGGGTTGATTTTTAACGTTTTATAACTATTCCAGTAGTTTTTTTTAAAGGGGGGGATTTGTTAGTAGCTTAAGTATTTATGATAAATATTAGTAAATAATGAGTATGTGTGTCCAATCGCAAATTGTGACTTCTCAACACTGTTAGAAATTTGTAATTTTAATTGTTGGGATTCGTTTGCATTCGCAATTAGGACTTATCATTCGTAGGGATTTAAACCAACTTGTCAGACAAACTTTTCCACTTGATTTTCGTTATTGTCATGGCATAGTGACAATATCGTTTTGTCCTTAACAAAAATTCTCGCAATACTTTATGGCCAACCATTTCTCGGGTTTCTTTTTTTTTCATATATGATTCCAATTGTTTTTCACGTGACCATGTGACATAAAGCTGTTTCTGCGAGAATATGCATGTTTGAGGTTTGATGCCACCAATTATTAGGGCTATGGGCATTATCGAATATCACGCAACTGGGAGGCGCGAAGGTACATACAGACGTTTGAAATTAAATGGTAAATTGGTAGGTAATACGCGGATACTCGAAACTTCGAAATTTTCGCTTCAGTCACATTAATACTACATCTGTTTTTTGCTGCTTCAGCACAGTGCAATTCGAACTCCGTAACATATTATTTTTCAATTCAAAATTCAACAATTGATTGTGAATCCAGAGATTTGTAGGAATGCAATAGTGCCTATCTAACGAAACATAAACAGAAATCAATGTTTTTTTTTTGAGGAGCAAAAACTACACGTTCATTTTACCGGCTAACAAGATCATTGCAGCATGAGCAAATATGATCAAAGTCAGTGTGCATTTTAGAGAAAATTGAACAGATTGATTAGATCTGAGCAATGAAAATTAAATCATCGCATATCTAGTGTTATTCTTGTTCTATCTTTTCATTGAACTGATGCATAAGACGATTATTTGCAACTTTGCTCAAATAAACCAGGAATTTGATTTACATTATCAAGCATATGCCCTTAAATAAAATCAAAGCTACGTTGAGAGTATTCACATGCATGTTAAGTTTGTTTGTTTACCTCGCTATAGCACTTTTGCACTAAATTTATTCGTTTTTGGCTTTCGAGCTACACCTCTTTTGTACCACTGTAAAATGTGAAGTAGGCAGCGAAAGCGAATTTCAAATTATATGTGAATCATTAATAGGTGCTTGTTTACTCAACAACGACGCCTCGATAACAACGCTACAACTGCTTGTCTACCGCTCATAGCCTGCAATCATAGTAATCTAATGACGTTGTTCTTGGAGTAAAAGGCGGGAAAAGGCGAACATATATTTTAATTTTTTCTAACTTTATCAGTTGATTATTGTTATTTTTATGGCTCATTAACTCGTCGGAGATCAAGACGAAACAAACACAAAAAGAATCATTCAAATCCGTTGATTCTATTTTAAGTGAAACGCCTTTTTACAGACACCAACTTATTTTTAGTTAATAGAAGATAAGATTACTCAGTCCTCAGATAAGTAATGATGCTAGTGTGCCCATTTTGTTTGAGACAAATCATGTCGCACAAAAGATCCCGAGAATTAGAGTCGATTTGTAGCGATTCGACTTGATAAATGCTTTGAGAATCATGAGCTAGAAGCTTTACCTCTATTTGGAGCATTCTTAAAACACTTAAGGTTTACATATGTCCCGACTTATGACACATTCCAGCGTACCGCCAACACCATGAGGAACCGACATTGGTGTACATTTTAAGCTGGATATCAGAAATTAGCTTATGGAGCATATGATTAAACAGGTCGTAAATAATGCCAACTAAATGTACTTTCTTATGACGAGCTGGTTTAGCAATTAAGATAGTTGTATCATGCACTGCAACCCGATACATTTTGTAACGCGACGCGCTGAATTTCGCTTTTTCAACCTTCAATAGCATACTTTCAGATATCTGCTCTGCTGTAAGTTCTTGAACCCTGGTTTCTTTGTTCCAGAGACAAAATCCAACAAAATGACATATTACAACATGATTTTATGTAAACTTTTGCTGTAATAGCTTTTTAGTATTTATTTATGCATTGTAAAAACTGTTATGTTCGTCCTGATGATAATAATGGATTTTATATTTAATGTAGTAGTAAAAAAAAGAGAAATCTACAAAGGTTTGAGAATCGCGCGCGTTACACAGATATAATTGACTACCTTTCTTAAAATGATATATGTCATTTTGAAAAATAAAGGTTTTTGCCTTTCTCCTAGAATGGTATAGCAATCACTGGAAAAACCAAAGGTATAAAAGTGGTCCCAATGGCCGAATGTCATATACCACTCGACCCCTTTCGACGAACTGAGCATTTTCTGTATGTATGTATGTGTATATATATATGTGTGTGTGTGTGTGTGTGTGTGTGTGTGTGTGTGTGTGTGTGTGTGTGTGTGTGTGTGTGTGTGTGTGTGTGTGTGTGTGTATGTCTGTGTATGTGCAACTTTTATTTTCACTCACTTTTCTTAGAGATGGCTGAACCGATTTTCACAAAATTAGTGTCAAATGAAAGGTCTAGTTGCCCCATAGGTTGCTATTGAATTTCATTGCAATCGGATTGTAACTGTGTCCGTTGTTCATAAAAATGTGAAATCACATAATGAAAGTAAACATATTGACTTTCTCCTAACGATCACTGGCTAATTAAAAGGTAGAAAAGTGATCCAAATGGCCGAATGTCATATACTACTCGACTCACTTCGACGAATCAAGCATTTTTTGCATATATGCATGTATAGGTGTATATGTTTGTGTGTGGGTGTGTACGTGTGTATGTGCACCTTTTTTTCGCACTCACTTTTCTCAGAGATGGTCCGACCGATTCTTTCTATCTTGGTGTCAAATGAAGGGTCTATTTGCCGCTCAGGTTGCTATTGAATTTCATTGTAATCAAACTTTTAGTTTTGGCGCTGCGTCAGAATGTGAAAAACGCTCTTATATCTCAGAAGCTACGAACATAGTTGAATTCAAATTAATGGGCTTTTAAACCCTTAAACAGTGAATTTTATAATGTTTGAACATGTGGTTTGAAAGTTATATAAAGAAACGTAACCCGTAGATTGTTTAAAACTATAGCTACGATCAAATTATGTGGTCTCAACATCATTTAAATTTGATATTGTACTATTTCAATGTTTGCGGCCTTGCTCGGGATTGAAGTTGAAATTAAAAGTCATTTCTATCATTTCACTTTTTGCCTTTCTCCTAGCAATCACTGCAAAAACTAAAGGTATAAAATACGTTGATTGTCTTTGGATGTTGAAATTCCTAGCTGTTCTAGGACTTTTTCGGGTTGGAAATTTTCTAGACTTCCCTAGGTGGGGACATCCTCATGAGTCTCATGTTGAGTTCACGGTTTACCTGTGCTTTGCTTGCTGAGTTCGGCGGGAATGGCCTTGTTGGGACCGTAGCAATTTAGCTGTGGGCTAGATTGGGTGTTGGCTTAATTCAGATATGAATAATGTCCAATTGATTGAAGGTAGTAAAATAATTAGAACTTGGTAATCTTGGTCGTAGAACGGCTTAGAAATTTGTGTTTAACTTTTTTTTATTCAGTAATTCTGCCGTTTAAGCATTGGAATATTATGGAGGATTTTATATCAGTATTGACAAAACCAGTCCGTTTTTTTTGCTTTCTGGTTTAATTGAAGTAATAACTAATTATCTAATAGATAAATCGTCTACCTCAAATCTTTGTAGGGGTAAGAGGCGGGACCATCATCATCATCATCAACACAGAAAACACTGATTTTTTAGCGAAATGTTCCCAAAAACATATTGGTGTGTCAATCAGTGAGCGTACAACTTCCGTATTGAACACACGCGTTTTCGCTACCGTGCTGTGAAAGTCAAACGCAAGCTATCGATATCAGTGCCAACTGTGTCTTTTGATCTCTCTTCTTGCTCATCGTCGAGCCGTTCAGTGCCGCTGTGCGTCCAAACGACTTTGCGATGGGCCGTCGAGAGAATACCTTTCGCATAGATTTTGCAAACGTGCCGAAAAAGCCGGACAGTGCCAAAATACATCGTTTTTGTGCGACCGTATTGGGTCTAAAGCAAGGTGAAGTGTTGAGGATCCAGAACAGTAGAACCCTCGGTGCCTCCTTCGTGAAAGTCGTAGATTTAACGTTGGCGCAGCGAATATGTGAAGAACATGACAATAAACACGAGATTACAGTCGATGGTAAAAAATATCTGGTGAGAATCACCCTAGAGGACGGAGCAGTAGAGGTGAGACTTTACGATCTGTCTGAAGATGTGACGGACCAGAAAATTGCTGAATTTTTGGGCAGATACGGTGATGTCATCGCAATTCGAGAACAGCAATACGGGACCGATGTCGACTTTCCTGGCATTTCAACGGGTATTCGAATTGCTAAGATGGTCGTAAAACAAAACATAGAATCGTGGGTGACCATAGACGGGGAACTAACTCAAGTCGCGTACTATGGGCAGCGCCAGACGTGTCGACATTGCCGCGAATATATCCATATTGGAGCTACCTGTGTGCAAAATAAAAAATTGCTCGTGCAAAAGTCCTATGCCGATGCCGCCAAACAGATGAGCCCAGCCTCCATCGCTGTGCAAAAAATTAAGCAACTCGCTCCAGCAGTGAAACAAGCCACCCCGAACTCAATCCACGCCTCGCCCGGTACTAAACCAACCTCTACAAACTCGGTGCCGTCGGAAAAAATGCCGCCACCGAAACAAATTCCCCACCGGCATCAGCAGAAAGCAGTGCATCCACCAATCCTCACTGAACAAAATTTCCTCACGTTAGCTTCGACTACGAACCCATCTCATTCCCCAGTCGGCGGGTCGTTGACTTCCCCTACAGGTCAACAATCTCACGCTGGTGGAGGAATTATACGTAAGACGTATGGTGATAAAACTGACGGAGGCGAAACTGATTCGTCCGTTGGTTCGTCCAACTCAAGAAGACAGCTTCGTACTCGAAACATAGGTAAAAAACCTCGAGTAGGAGACGGAGACGACGATGACTCGAGAGATGGGAGCATTATTTTGTCTTAATGGCTGAGTTCTCAAGCTACAATCTTGCTTCCATCAACATAAACAACATCACGAATGCAACGAAAATCGACGCACTTCGGAACTTCGTACGAACGCAAGAACTAGATATAGTTTTTCTACAGGAGGTGGAGAGTGAGCAGCTTTCGTTTCCTGGTTTCAACGTCATCTCAAACGTGGATCATGCGAGACGAGGAACAGCTATCGCGCTTAAAGACCATATACATTTTTCACATGTAGAGAAGAGCCTAGACGGCCGACTCATCGCTCTCCGAGTACAAAACACGACTCTCTGTAATATATACGCACCATCGGGGACAGCGCTTCGGGCGGAGAGAGAAAGATTTTTCAACGGCACCATCGCATACTATCTCCGACACAACACGGAACATGTCATCCTTGCTGGTGATTCATGCTCCAACCTACATATCTCATCACGCGGCATCTAGACTCGATCGTATCTACGTTAGTACTGGTATATGCGAGCAGCTGCGAAACGCTGCCACGCACGTATGCTCTTTTTCAGATCATAAAGCGCTATCGGCTCGAATATGCCTTCCCAACCTCGGCCGCGAACAAGGCCGCGGGTATTGGTCCCTGCGCCCTCATCTATTGACTGCTGAAAATATCGATCAATTCCAACACCGGTGGCAGTTTTGGACTCGCCAACGAAGAAATTTTCCTAGCTGGATGGCGTGGTGGATTTCTTTTGCAAAACCAAAAATTAAAACCTTTTTCCGCTGGAAGTCGAATGAGGCCTTCAGAATGTTCCACACAGAGCACCAACGACTGTACACACAATTAAGAATCGCGTATGATGGATATTATCTAAATCCAAACATGTTGGTTACCATCAATCGTGTTAAAGCACAATTGCTCACGTTACAGCGTCGATTCACACAAAATTTCATCCGCATCAATGAGACGTTTGTGGCAGGAGAAACCCTATCCACTTTTCAGCTGGGTGATAGACGACGTAAAAAAACAACAATCACAAAACTGAAAAACGAGCAAGGCGAAATCATACAAGACTCCCAAGAAATCTAACAACATATGTACTGCTACTTTAGGGATCTTTATGCGAGGGAAGACGTGAGACGAAACGAGAGCGATGGTTTTGACTCGGAGAGAATCATTCCAGAGAACGATAAAACCAATGCGGCGCTGATGGCAGAGATCACCATCGACGAACTAAAAAGTGCCGTCCAAATGTCACAAAAACGCAAGTCGCCAGGCATCGATGGACTGCCAATAGAGTTCTATCAACGAACTTTCGACATCATCTATCGAGAACTCTACTTCGTGATTAACGAAGCAATGACTAATGAGCTCCCCACTGAGTTCGCCGACGGCTGGACCGATTTTCATGAAATTAATTGCAATTGTTGACACTATTCAATTTATTGTAATCGGATTTTAAGTTTAGAGGTTATGTATCAAAATATAAAAATCATGAAACATCATTATCTCAAAAACTACACAACCGATTTGAACGAAATTGGTTTCAAATGAACGGGCTACCTGAAATACCTTGAACTTTTGAATTTTTTAAAGATTGAATTTAGGGTTCAAAAGTTATGAAAAGAAACGTGTTCTAAAGACTGTTTAATCTCACTCATGTTTCTCAGAGATGGCTGAACCGATTTTCATAAAATAAGTGTCAAATGGAAGGTCTAGTTGCCCCATAAGACCTTCTTGATTTGTTTTGCAATCGGACTTTTACTTTGCCTGTTATGTTCAAAAATGTGTCATCCAGCTATAAAAAGGAACATATTCCGAAGACTACTTGGACTCACTCAATTTTCTCAGAGATGGCTGACCCGATTCCCAAAAATTAGTGTCAATTAATAAGTCAAGCTGCCTCATGACACCCTATTGAATTTTACTGTAATCGAACTGTAACTTCGTCTGTAATGTACCAAAATGTGAAAATCACGAAAATTCATTATCTCAGAAACTACACAACCGATTTGATCAATATTATTATCAGGAGAGCGGGCTGGTTGAGGGTCAACTGATAAATTATGATTGAACATGTGGCTTCGAAATTTGGCTGTCCTATACGTTCCCATTTCATTTGATTATAATCGAACTTAAGCAACTGTTATGTATTAAATTGTTAATGAAACAAAGAAAGTTTATTATCTCAAAGATTACATGACTTATTCGTATATAACTAGTGTCATACGAACGAGTCATCTCTCAAACTTACAAATAACAAACTTCATAACAAATTGATATGTGGCTCGAAGGTTATGGAAAGAAAAGAAACTCAAAGACTATTTATAACTATATCTGCTTTGATCGATATATGTGGCCTCAACATAATTTAAATGTGGTATCGTACTATTTGAACGTTCCAAATTCATTGATTCCTGATATTTTTTGTATATAACTAGTGTCATACGAACGAGTCATCTCTCAAACTTACAAATAACAAACTTCATAACAATTTGATATGTGGCTCGAAGGTTATGGAAAGAAAAGAAACTCAAAGACTATTTATAACTATATCTGCTTTGATCGATATATGTGGCCTCAACATAATTTAAATGTGGTATCGTACTATTTGAACGTTCCAAATTCATTGATTCCTTGCGATGTGTTTAATGTTTGCAAATGCACGACGAATCGGTCATAGGATATGATCAAAGTCAAATAATAAATCGTTTGAAATGATTGGTTTTATCAAAATGACAACATCCTCGACTTTTGGCTTCTGTACATCGCCTTAATTCTGAATACATTCATATTGGGTGGTATTCGGTCACTTTCAGCAGATTCTCTGGCATCAATCTGACACCGGAAATACCCATATTGGGGGTATTAGTTATTTCGATTGTTTTCCCGAAACTAAAAGTGGTCGTCTTTAAATTCAAAATGGTGTCCAGGGTCAATGTTTGGTTTCTATGCATCATCTCGATTACGGAAATATCCATATTGAGTATTATTCGGCTATTTTCGACTATTTCCAAGAAGTTGCCATTTAGCAATTCAAAATGATGCCTGAAGTCAATTGTTAGCTCATTGCATCTTTCTGGTTCCAGAGATACTCATATTGGATGGTCTTTGGTTATTTTAGGCTGTTTTTCACAAACCGGAAGTCGCCATCTTGGATATCAAAATGGTATTTAAGCTGATTTTTGGCCTCTGAGCGTCATTCTGGTTGAAGAAACTCCCATATTGGGTGTTATTTAATCATTTTCGGCTGTTTCCCGGGAACCGGAAGTCGCCAACCTAGAATCCGAAATGGGGTCTGTGATCGATTTCAGCTGCTTTGTATCATTCTAGATCCAGATATACTCATGTTCAGCCATTTTTGGCTGTTTTCAGAAACCAGAAGTTGCCATCCTACTATTCATGATGGTGTCTGAGACCAATTTTTAGCTTCTTGTAACATTCTGGCTCCGGAGATACTCATATTGGGTGGTATATGGTCGCTTTGGTCTGTTGTTCAGAAACCGAAAGTCGTAATTTTGGACTTTAAAATTGTCTGCGAAATCAATTTCCGTCATCTGGGCGTAATTCTGGTTCCGAAAACATTCATATTGAATGGTATCTCTGGTCATTTTCGGCTGTTTGCCAGACACCGAAAGTCACCATCTTACACGCAAAAGTTGGATGGTGCGAAACCAGTACGAAATTGTTGATGTAATTCGGAACCAGTACAATGATTGCGTGTTGGGCATAACGCAATTAATGCTCTAGCGTTTCTCCAATGTAATTGGCAGCTCCAAACTACACACCTACTACTACACCTAAACAGTTTCAACTGGTATCAAGCAGCATTGCAAAGCGAGCGAGAAGCAAAACCATTCTCCTCCTTTCTGCTTGAGGACGAGACATATGCTACGCTTTTCAAGTCTTTTGCACACACGCTTTCGAGATACTTTTTCTTCTTCATGCATTCCTCTGAATAGCAGCAAGCACGCACTGACAGTATGAGTGAGACTAACAACACTATGGTATCAAGTATGTACAGCACGGGTGTCTCGCTCATTTCGTGAAGCAACGAAATATCGCCTTGCGCGTCGCAATCCGTACCGAAAGAGAAGCGAAAGAGCAACCTGCAAAATGTATGGATGTGTCTAGTCTAGTCACTAATGCACTCGACGTGAGAAATAAAGTGTCGGTATATGATACATATTCTGATTTCATACTATGTCAATGTATTCGCAGTACAACTGTTGCGTTATGCGTTTCACACATTTATTGTGCGATTTCTGTGCAACATTTGTGCGAATCGGGAAGACACAATGATTGCACAAGACTTCAACTTTTGCGTGTAAAATTCAAGATTGTGTCTGTGATCAATTTTTAGCTCCTGTGTATCTTTCTGGTTCCGGAGATATTCAATGGGAATCATCCATTTCAGGCTGTTTTCCAGAAACCGGAAGTTACCATCTTACAGTTCAAAATGTTGTCTGAAGTCGATTTGTGGCCCCAGTGTATCATTACGAATCCGGAAATACCCATATTGGGTGGTATTTGGTCATTTTTAGCTGTTTTTCGGCAACCGGAAGTCGCTATCTTTTTTTTCCACACAACATTCATTTGACACGGCTCAATACTGTGGTTAATAATAACCACAAATTAATAACATTTCCTTTCCTAATTTACGATCCCATAAATTAAAAACTAAAGCCAACCAAATAACCAATTTTCCATCTCTCCGAGTTTATGAGTCTATAACCCAAAACTCTATACCCATCTAAGCATTTCAAATAAATATCCAGTTACATTTAGTAAACAAATTCCCACAGTCCGATTCCAGACAACACTCCAATTGTCCTTTTCCCAAAAACAAACCTACATTCCAACTAACCAGTTCCCATAATCAAATTGATTGTCTCCAAGTATCAATTCCCATAGACGCAATCCTCATCAATTCACATTTTGGCAATGACCTCAAGTGCATGCCTTTTGCACCAAACAAAATTATAATTCTACACGATTCGTTGCGTTGCGTGTTAATGCTAACGCACGCACTAGGCAACGTTCGATCGCGACGTTCCAGCAGCGTTCGATTATGCACCAATATTTTCCAGCTATCATTGCGATCATTTTTCGTGGTCCGCTTTGATGACTTTCTTTCAATCATCATGGATGCACTTGTCACACCGACGACGCTAGCTGTCTCGATCATGCAAGCACGCTAATGCGGGCAATGCATTGATCGATGTTTTGATTTGTTATGGTATGCGTAGTCTTACGGGCTGCGTATGCTAGCTTTTAATGTATGCATGTTCAGGCTCCTCCCTGAATCGTAACTTAGACTTAAGAAGTGGACTAGATTTAAGTCTAAAAACTTTTGAATAAACATTCGAATGTGGTCAAGCAAGCGATGAAGACGTTTATTTTATGTAATGTAGAAAATGAATGAAATGCTTAATTTACAATACACGAAGTCGCCATCTTAGAATATACTACTCGACTCAGTTCGACGAATCGACCATTTTCTGCATATATGCATGTATAGGTGTATATGTTTGTGTGTGGCTGTGTACGTGTGTATGTGCACCTTTTTGGCACTCACTTTTCTCAGAGATGGTCTGACCGATTTTTTCTATCTTGGTGTCAAATGAAGGGTCTATTTGCCGCTTAGGTTGCTATTGAATTTCACTGTAATCAAACTTTTAGTTTTGGTGCTGCGTCAGAATGTGAAAAACGCTCTTATATCTCAGAAGCTATGAACATAGTTGAATTAAAATTAATGGGCTTTTAAGCCCTTAAACAATGAATTTCATAATGTTTAAACATGTGGTTTGAAAGTTATAGAAAGAAACGTAACCCGCAAACTGTTTAAAACTATAGCTATGATCAAAATATGTGGCCTCAACATCATTTAAATTTGATATTGTACTATTTCAATTACTCGGGATTGAAGTTGAAATAAAAAGTCATTTCTATCATTTCACTTTTTGCCTTTCTCCTAGAAAGGTATAGCAATCACTGCAAAAACTAAAGGTATAAAAGTGCTCAAAAGGGCCGAATGTCGTATACCATTCGACTCAGTTCGACGAGCTGAACATTTTTTGCATGTGTATGTGTGTGTGTGTAACGCTCTCCCAATCTCACTCGATTTTCTCAGAGATGGCTGAACCAATTTCAATGAAATAAATTGCAAATGAAAGGTCTAGTTGCTCTATAAGACCCTATTGAATTTTATTGTAATCTGATTTCTGGAAGTTATGTATCAAAATGTAAAAATCACGAAACATCAATATCTCAGAAACTACACAACCGATTTTAAATTAATTTCAAATGAACGGCGTACCTATGAAACCCTTAATGTTTGAATTTTATGAAGATAGAACATGTGGTTCAGAAGTTATGGAAAGAAACGTGTTCTGGAGACTATTTTATCTCACTCATGTTTCTCAGAGATGGCTGGACCGATTTTCTTAAAATAAGTGTCATATAGAAGGTCTTGTTGCCCCATAAGACCCTATTGAATTTTTCTTCAAACGGATTATTACTTTGCCTGTTATGTTTAAAAATGTGAAATCCAGATATGGAAAGAAACATATTCCGAAGACTACTTAGACTCACTCACTTTTCTCAGAGATGGCTGACCCGATTTCCACAAAATTAGTGTCAATCAATAAGTCTAGCTGCCTCATAACACCCTATTGAATTTTACTGTAATCGGACTGTAACTTCGTCTGTAATGTATCGGAATGTGAAAATCACGAAACTTCATTATCTTAGAAACTACACAACCGATTTGAACAATATTGATATCAGATGAACGAGCTAGTTGAGGGCTAACTGATGAATTATGATTGAACACATGGTTTCAAAGTTTGGCTGCCCTATACGTTGAGGTTGAATATTAATCCTAGGTATACAATTATATAGGTATTGGTGCGTCAGCAAGACGCGGCGATGATGATCGATTACCTGGGTGGGCAACGAGCGGGTAGTAGTTGAAGAGCGGGTAAACTAGGATGAGTCCTATCCTGAAGGTGTAATAAACCGGCTGTGAGCAGGTAAGGGTTGAAGAACGGATAAACCAGATTGTTGGTGATGAAGAATTGGCTGTTTATATTCTGGAGGTGCAATAAACCGACAATGAGCAGGTAATGTAGTTGAAGAGCTAGGAGCCGGTGATGAGCTTACGTAATTTCTCCCGCGGGTGAAGAAGTTTCGTCCTCGAAACGTATTTAAACTGTCTCTTCTTTTACTGAGTTAGTTGATTTGGTTTTTGTTGATTTTTGTTTGATGATAATTTTTTGTGGACGATGCTTGATTATGCATATTGTAAATACAATGAAAACCATTATGGTTGTTACAGAAAATCCTCCGAAAAGGGACCAAATAGTCCAATGGGTGTTGTACTGTCGAAGGTATACATGCTGTATCTCCTTCCTGGTTTCTGTTCACATTCTTATTAATTCTTTCGGGCTACCAGTGTTGTTGATTAATGTTCTGAAAATATTCAGATTCTGGTATGCTCTGAATATGGGATCATGGGTGATTTCAAATTCCTTGGAGGTGAGTTCTATTTCGTTTATCCATAATGAACAATTCTTGAAAATGATTAGGAAGTTACCTTCCAATGTTCGATTTTGCGGACCGCAGGTGCTAGATACGTTTGCTCTTACTCCATTTATGAGTATTGTTGACTTGGATATGTGAATTGTATCCTGTTCGTCGAATACATGACTTGTATTGCACATGCTCAATTTCCCTGTCATTATTGGTTTGATGCACGTTTCGTGTTCAAAATTGTAAAGTTGATCCTGCTCCGGAATGTATGAGTCCTTATTTTTTGTTGCATAAAAATCCTTTTTGTTGGTTACGATGTATTTGTATAGTGTTAGTATTTTTTCTTTGTTTATAATTAACGGCTGTATTTGAAATAATTCGCACTTTAGATAATTTTGGTACTTTCATAATATACAACAGATTTTCTCCTAAAGCTACTTAGGGTTTTATGACTGATGGCTTCGTCCAATGAAGAAATGTTTAAGCCTTGGTCAACCAGATTTTTTTTATGAGTGTTAACTCTTCTATGGATAATGTGTGGCTATTTATTATTGCTAGTTTCGTATTTATAATAATGTTGTGTATGTTTTCTAATTTTTTATTTAAAGTGTTTATATTAATTATAAGAATAATTATGTCCATTGTTCCTAATATTATTTTGTTTTCGGCTATAGCCTTATTCGATGTTTGTATAATTTTACTCATTTTCTCGTTTATTTTATTGTTTGTATATTATTTTGGTCAATAAAATCATTCATGGTGTTGTTGATCATTTTAAGATTGAATATAATACTAATTTATTTTCGTGGACTTTTACAAAAAGAAGCTTAATCCTAGGTATACAATTATGTTGGTATTGGTGCGTCGATAATGATCGATTACCTGGGTGGGCGACGAGCGGGTAGTAGTTGAAGACCGGGTAAACTGGGATGAGTCCTATCCTGAAGGTGTAATAAACCGGCTGTGAGCAGGTAAGGGTTGAAGAACGGATAAACCAGTTTGTTGGTGATGAAGAATTGGCTGTTTATATTCTGGAGGTGCAATAAAACGACAATGAGCAGGTAATATAGTTGAAGAGCGGTGCGGTAATGAGGTTACGTAATTATATGGCCTCAACATGATTTAAATGTGGTATCGTACTATCTGAACGTTCCCGGTATCGCTCGTGATTGAATTATTTGAAATTAAGAGTTATTTCTTTTAATTCGCTATTTCTTAAGAACTAACATTACGTCAAATTTCATATTTTATACTTTAATTACAACATCAATATTTTAGAACCCAAAGAGTGAATATACCTTTATTGGATTTAAGCATTCATGTAAATCTATTTTTACAAATAATAAGTTTGAATGAGAAAGGCTGGGTCTGACCGCTAGGTGGATTAATTTAGGTTTTTATTGAAGACTCCGCGTCTTTCTTTAAAATTATATTTGAAATTTTTCACAAAAACTCGTTTTCTATATATAAAAACATTGCATAAAGCATTGTTCAATATTTTTCCGCAAACTGTCGGGTGCTCGTTTTCCCACTTAATTTTGATTTGACTGTTACGTGAAGACGCAGATTAATGAGGAGAAGGGTACTTGTCAGAGAGGCACGCTGTCCTAGTAAAAAAGTGTGACATGAGATGTTTCAATTACGTTGAAACCGCGGGACGTTTCAAAGGCGTGCGGGACACTAAAAATGCACGCGGGACGCATTTCTAAGTGGGACGTTTTGTTGAAACACAGGAAAGTCCCGCGAAATGCGGGACGTCAGGTTTATTAATTTTTCTAATTCTGCTTATTATAAGACTTAAAAATAAACATGAAAGTATGGTTAAAACATTGAAACACAATTGAAAACCATACAGGGCTCTGCAACCTACGGTAACACTATCACTCCACTTCGGCAAAATAAGTGTTAGCATTTTAAACATTCATTTTGTATTCTTTACACAATTAAAACTGTTCAAAAACTGAAAGACGTTACCATTGATAACAGTTTTAACTTGCAAATGACGAGAGAACAAAACAAACAACAATTATTATACGGTGAAACAATCTTTATTGCTACATTTTAAAGTCATAATATTCAATCTAGAAAGTATAACCATAAATCATCTATGTCTATTAATGTCGCATCTAAGCTAATTTGCAATTCATCACGTTTCATTAGCAGTTCGACCAATTCATCATTCAATAGCTCGATATTTCTTTGTAGTATAGTGAAAATGACTTGTAGTTGAGCGTTATTCAAATTTGTCAAAAAGTGCCTTGAAACTCGGCGCTTGCCATCTTGCATCAATATACCTGCTTCTTTGACAGCTGTACGAATAACACCAGTTACTGAAGTTAGCTCCAGATTGTTGCATTTGTCCACCTAAAATGATAAGAATGTTATTTCTATGAAAATGAGAATGGGCTAACAAAAATATTAAAGGCACGCCTTCTATATTGTATGGAGAAAGCGTCATTACGCCGTGTGTGTAACTGAGCCTTAAGAAACCTAGCTCAATTCATACAACAACGGCGTGATCTCTACTTTTTCCGTGAATTACCTATGATATTTTAAAATTAACACATACACTTCAATTCTTAAGAATACGATATTTGAATAGTACCTCAATTTTTACAGTTTGAAATTGGGTTGTAATGCAAGAATATGTTAAACTTTTATGTATGTCTTCCGTTGGCGTTTTACTAACTTGCTTAAATATTCTGCACTTTCAATCCTCACTCTAAGCAATCTAATTGACCACACGAACGGTTTGAGCTGCATCAGTAAGACTAAGTGGTTAAACAAAGATTTTTTACTTCTTATTGTTGACTAAAGAGAGTAATTATTATTATAACACTAGCTGGCCCGGCAAACTTCGTACCGCCGCCATGAGTTTATTGACTGTTGTATTGGAAAAACTGAAATATCTAACTGCTGCTAAAGAAACATACTCAAAATATGTTTTAGCTCTGATTTGTTTTTAATTTTTTGAAGTAGAATACTTCTCTCAGGAAGTTCGGCTACATAGGGATGTGAAATGAAAATCTAAAACCGAAAAAAGTGAAAAATATGTCCAATTTCAAATGCTAATAAATCGGTTAGTATTCGATGGATTTCCTTCGTTCTTGCAGCAATAGATTGGAAAATCTTCTAAGATTCTTCCCAAAATAAGATAATTGTAATTTTATTATTCACACTATTGTACTATTGAAAATAGTCAAACCTTTTCAAAACGAAAAATTCGACCTCTGATTGGTCGTAATATGCTTGCTTCCCAAGCACGGTCGACAGGATCATATACCTTGCAATTAAAAATATGCTATTTGGCCTATATAAGAGCCTGTTTCAGCCGGAGCCGCTCATAATAGTTCTAGACAGCGACAACAGCAGTCGTCCTTCCTTAGCAGCAGCACTAGCTCTGTGGTTGGTCACCAGGTCTCAGGAGCAGCGCGGTTTTTCTCAGCGTGTGTCGCCAGACAGCCATTATTCCCCCCGTGTTGGGGCAGCATGAAGATTGCCATCAGAAAATTAAATTTCGGAAATCAAAATGCCTTTTTCAAGGCAAATAAACAAATCATTGAAAGTTAATAATTTTTGTCAACGCAAACAAGCATTCTGTGTTGCATTCTAGCAATTTAAATCTGTCGCACCCGTCTAATTCACTGAATGTGAAATAGCTTCCACAGTGCATGTTGTCCGTGTATCTTAATTCCTCCAATGTTAGGGCAGCTCAAAGGTTGTAATTAGCAAACGATTTTGAACCGCAAAATGCTTTTGAAGTAGAATACTTCTCTCAGGAAGTTCGGCTACATAGGGATGTGAAATGAAAATCTAAAACTGAAAAAAGTGAGAAATATGTCCATTTCGAATGCTAATAAATCGGTTAGTTTTCGATGGATTTCTCACGTTTTTTTGCAGCAATCGATTGGAAAATCTTCTAAGATTCCTACCAAATGCATGAAATCGCAATTTTATTATTCGAACTATTGTACTATTGAAAATTCTTAAGCCTTGTCAAAACACAAAATTCGACCTCTGATTGGTCGTTATACGACTGCTTTCCCAAGCACGGTCGGCAGAGTTATGAACCTAGTAAATTGGGAATGCATCATTTGGCCTATATAAGAGCTTCATCAGATAATAAACAGACATTTCATCGGATATTAAATTAAACAACTGAAATTTGAAGAACACAAATGAATATTCGAAGAGTTAATATTTTCTCGTTTTGCGCTATAATCCAAAGTTAATTATCTTCATCTACATGCATACTCTGACTATTATTACGTGTTTGCGTCGCTTAGTGTTTGGCTACGGTTATGCAGAACACAATGTTGAAATGTATAGCTATACTTCGCCTTAAAAACAGCTGTGCATTTCACCACGGTAAGGCGAATCGCATCGCGCCGTCATTCGCGTTCTGCATAACCGTAGCCTTTGTTCCGTTCCCGTTTAATGATGTTGTATTAAATGTGCATATTACAATTCGGCAGCACTTCAACTTCTCATTTGCACAAAATTTAAGAATATCCATGAACTGAACTGAACTTCATTCAAAATATCAAACAAAAAGAAATTACAATACTGCCAATGAACGGTCAACGTTTATTTACTAGAAAAAATGACTGACACGCATACAGCCCGGTTTTCTTTCTTGTAAAAGTATTCTACTTCAACCTGGCGGTCGTGGCTTTGCATACAACCTTCCTGTGATTTTTTTAATCCAACCCTCGTAAAATCATAATCAAATAATTTCAATACATTTCTGAAATTAAAACAGTCATTCTTTTGAACATTTTTAAGAAAATTATCACGTTATCTTTTCAAATATTCAAAAGCTATGCTCAATGCAAATATAGTAATACCCTCTGCCTAGCCATTCTTACTGGAACAGGTTTTATAAAAAGCTTTAAAATTCTAAATAATTCAAGCTTAAAATTCGGGACATTCGAAACATGTGAAAGTGGTCAAGGCGGTTCTAGCCACTAAGTTTTATATATTCCACAGTGTCAGGGTCAGGGTTACGTGAACATGCGACATAGAGCTGTCCAGGTAAAAAACAATACCGCACGCTTAGCCTTGGGGCTAATAGCGGTCTCGATCAACTAGATTAGTTGAGAGAATTCGTTATCGATATTGTTTTTGGCACATTTTGTATGTGTAGGATAAGTACAACGGTACACCGTACCCCAGTGCTGAGTCGAGAAAATTTCCAGCTTGAAAAAATCCTCGATTCGATCGGGAATCGAACCCGATATCACAACTGTACAGAAAACCACTGGGCAGGCGCTCGTGAGAAGTGACGGTCTAGCATATAGGATAGATCGTTGATGAGCTTGACGCCTATCTTCTGTGTCACTCAACAAAATAAAGAGAAAGAGGAATATTTCTTTTGAGCTTAAGCAACAGTTTGCGACGGAAGTGAATTTTTGTTGAGTTGTTTGAAATAATTAAATAATTGGTTACTTTGGCGAAAAGTTATTAATCATAAGTGAAAATATACCGTTTGGATAAATTTACTACTTAACCTAATAAAATAATATAATTCCCTTACAGTAAAATAAATATTCATAAGCTAGCCAAGCCTATGTAGCACGAGGATCTAGGGAACAAATCTATCAATTGTGAGTAGATGAAACAAAAATGATGTACAAGAATTAATAGCATTAAAATGAAATACAGTTTAAGCTGCTATTGAAGCTGCTAAGAAAAGGTGGTGCATTTTCCTCGAGGTAATTCCGAACAAACTTAAAAATTGATAATCATCGTATTCGGACCTAACCTCAAAAACGATGGTGAAGGCTGGCAACTTTACATTGACACCCTGCGGTGCTTGCGGCAATGCCTCGGAAACCGATGAAGGCATGGTAGGATGCGATAGTTGTGATTTGTGGTTTCATTACCGGTGTGTAAGGGTCACCGAAGAATCTCTTCAATGCCAAAATAAATGGTTTTGTCCGTCTGAGACCTGCCAAAACGCAGCTGAGGATAACCTCAAAAAGGCGGATGATGCCAGGAAAGGATTGAAAATGAATAAAACTTCGGCTGAGCGATCGGAAAACCTAGTACAAAGACTGACCGCCCATCTACTTCTGTTTTAGAAAAACGATTAAAGGCATTAGAGAAGGAGCAAAAGGCAGAAGAAAAGGAGATCGATTTGGAGCGCGTTCTGAGGGAAAAACGGATGGAAATGAACCGGATCCCGAGGGAAAAGCAGCTGCAAATGGAAAAGGATCTGAGGGAGAAGGAGCTGTTGCAGAAAGGGAATTACTTGAAAAGGCATTGCAAGACGAGCAAGCTCACGTTGATCGCATGCAACAGATGCGGAATGTGTATCAAAATGCAATAGAAGGCGTGAAGAGCAAATCGCTTAATTTAGCAGTGCCGCGAAACATAGCAAGCTGTGATGAAGCAAATGGTAGAAGACCAAGCCACCAGCAAGATTTAAGCGCTATAGCTGGTACATCAGGCTTAGCAAACGAGACAACCAGTACACCGTTGCGCAATCCAAAAATTGCAGCACACAATATTGCGAAAAAGCAACGGTTATAAACCGATAAACCGGAAGGTACGGAAAGTGAATGCGGGACAGATGAAGAGAACTATGATCACGTTGATAGTGAGACGTTGAGTGATGTCTTATCGACAGCAGATGAGCTAAGCGATGAGTCGAATTATGAAGAGGAAGATTCTGAGTTTTTAGAAGCAGACACGCGACCGCGAGGGCGAAAATCAGCCAATCAGCTTGGGGCGGAAGCTTTCAAGACCAACGAAAGGTCAGCTTGCGGCGCGCAACGGGATTACAAAGAGACTTCCTATTTTCACCGGAAAGCCTGAGGAGTGGCCTTTATTTATCGGCAGCTACGAAGCCTGTAATAAAGCCTGCGGTTTCAACGATGTGGAAAATTTGGTTCGCCTGCAGGAAAGCCCAACTGGCCATGCGTTGGAAAGTGTTCGAGGGCAACTTTTATTGCCAAAATCAGTGCCCAAAGTGATTAGCAAACTCCGTCTACTTTATGGCCGACCTGAACAATTACTGCATTGTCACCTTGAAAAGGGGAAGCAATTAGACCGCCCAAAAGCAGATAAATTGGAAACCTTTATTCCGTTTGGGAATGCAGTAGAACAATTATGTGACCACCTCGAAGCAGCGGGGTTGAAACAGCATATGATCAATCCCCTCTTAATTCAGGACTTGGTGGACAAACTGTCAGCCGGAGACAAAAGAGAATGGGTTCGTTTTCGAAACGAGCGAAAAACAATAACGTTAAGAACATTTTCTAATTTCACATCGCAAATTGTTTTGGAGGCGTGCGAGGCCAACGTGACGGTTGAATACGTACCAGAGCCCAAAATAAAGCAACGGGGAATCAGAAAAAGAGAAGCTCAAGAAAAGGCAGCACTTTTCAATCATAGCTCAAAAGAAAATTCGAAAAACCAGACCCTCAATGCCAAACCGTGCAAAGTATGTAAAAGAACGGACCACCGTCTCCGTTTTTGCCAAGACTTCAAAGCGTTAGCCTTTGTTGACCACATGAAGATCGTCGAAAGGAATAAGCTTTGCAAAATTTGTCTGAATAATCAAGGTAACGCTTCCTGTAAATTTAAAATACGATGCAATGTTGGAGATTGTCGGGAGCGTTGCATTTTTCTAGCAACCATGTAATCATCAACGCGCATATCCGTTCACCGGGATCAATTATCTTTCGACTAATCCCTGTGACCTTGCATTGTGGGCGAAAGAGTGTTAATACGCTAGCGTTTCTCGATGAAAGAGCATCAATAACTCTGGTAGAGTGCTCTCTAACGAATCAACTTGGAGTTGAATGAATTAAGCAACCACTAACTATCAAATGCAAATGTAACACAAGTCGAACCAGAGTCCAGACGAATGAACCTGCTGATATCGGCCTCTGGAGCAAGGGAAAAAAATCTGTTAAAATCCGCACAAACGGTTGAAAAACTGTTACTTCCAAAACAAGCACTCAACGTCAAAGAAATAGTTGATAAATATAGTCATCTCCGTGACCTGCCGATTACGTCCTATACCGATTGTCATCCAGGTTTGCTAATCGGTTTGAACAACCTACACTTAATTGCGCCGATCGAAGCCAGAATTAGGGATGCAGGTGAGCCGATAGCTGTGCGATCGAAACTAGGGTGGTCCATTTACGGTCCCACGGCAAACGAGATAACTGAAACGAATGTCATCGGGCATCACAGAGAAATCAGCAACGAAGTTATATACAACATGCTTAAATCCCAGTAGTGTACGGCGATAGTAGTACAGGAAACGCAGGATGAGAAGAGAGCACGAGAGATTTTTCAACGACAAGTTTAGACAAGAAATCGAGCTGTACCAGCAAAAAGGGTACGCTCACCTGGCAACTCCGAAAGAGCTAGCCGAAACTGACCCTTGCAAGCGATGGTATCTTCCCTTGAATGTTATTCTTAAAGCGAAAAAGCCAGGCAGTATTCGTCTTGTGTGGGATGCCGCAGCTACGGTAAATGGTGTATCACTTAACAGCCAATTACTGAAGGGACCTGACATGCTGACACCTTTAACATCCGTGATCAGCCTTTTTCGTGAACGCCTCGTTGCCTTTGGAGGAGACATACTTGAAATGTATCACTAAATAAAAATTCGGGAAGCCGATAAACAATTGCAGCGATTTCTACACAGGAAAAATTTGCATGACAAGGAACCTAGCGTTTACATTATGGATATTGCTACGTTTGGGTCTACTAGTTCTCCCTGTTCGGCCCAGTACGTAAAAAACCTAAATGCGTCGGAATTTTCAGCGGAGTATCCAGAAGCAGCCACAGCTATAATAAATAAACATTATGTCGACGACTAGTTTGATAGTGTCGACACTATCGCAGAGGCGGTGAGGCGGGCCAAGGAAGTGCGTTTTATTGATTCCAAAGCTGGTTTCAAGATAAGAAACTGGGTTTCTAACTCTCCCGAAGTACTACGGAGTCTGGGGGAACGAAATCAGGCTGAAGCTGTCTATTTCAACATCGACAAAACCACAGATAATGAGCGAGTACTTGGAATAGTCTGGAATCCGACCTACGACACGTTCTCCTTTGCAACCGATCATCGGCCTCAGCTTCGACCGTATCTTGAAGGAACGCAACGACCAACAAAGCGATTGGTTTTAAGCTGCGTGATGGGATTTTTCGATCCGTTAGGACTACTGGCTCCTTTCACTATTCATGGAAAAATGCTCGTCCAAGATCTCTGGCGGCTGTGGCTGGGACGACGAAATAGGGGACGAATCTTTGCATAAATGGAAGCGTTGGACGGGTCTATTACCACAAGTGGAAGCCATCCGCATCCCTCGCTGTTACCTAGCCGATGTTTCTTCTGCCGACATCGATTCACTTCAGCTGCACATCTTTATGGATGCAAGCGAGCAGGCGTTCGGATGCGTGGCCTATCTTAGGGTAGCAGTGCATGGAAAAGTTATGGCTCGTCTGGTGATGTCACGCTCGAAGCGCCACTAAAACGGCAGTCAGTCCCGCGACTTGAGCTAATGGCTGCAGTTTTGGGTTCACGACTGTCGTGCACGGCTAAATCCCAGCATTCTCTGCCAATTGGGAAACAGTTCCTTTGGTCAGACTCCCGGACGACGCTCAGTTGGATCCGCTCCGATCAAATAAAATACAAACAACTTGTGGCGTTTCGCATAGGGGAAATTCGAGGAAACAGTAACGTCTCGGACTGGCGATGGGTGTCAACTAAGATTAATATCGCTGACGTCCTGACAGAGTGGGGACATGGGCCACCGTTAGACTCATCCAGTCCGTGGTTTAATGGCCCAGCATTTCTTCGCGATACAGAAAACCAGTGGCCGACAATGGAATTACCGGCTGTCGATACCAACGAAGAGATGCGCGCTTGTCTACTGCGCCATTATACGACACATTCTGAACCAATAGTCAACGTGGATTCGACTAATCGTTGGATTCGTCTGTTGCGAAGTACAGCAAGCGCGATCCGTTTTATTAACAATAGTCGCAGAAAAGCTAACGGTCAACCGATAGTAGTATCGAAAGCAACACCGAAACAGGAAAGATGGATTTTATGTAAGCACAAATCAATACAGCGACCACTTCAGCAAGACAAGTTACTAGCCGCCGAAATGATCCTATGGAAGCAAGCTCAGCATGATGGTTTTTTTGATGAGGTGAGAGCGTTGGAGAAAAATTTAATCCTCAAGCCAGATAGTATTCCGGCGAAAATTGAAAAGTCCAGTTCGATCTACAAAATGTGTCCCATACTTGACACTGAAGGTGTTATGCGCGTCGTGTGGGAGAGCTAGCCGACCGACATCGCTAACCACAGAGCCACGGGGAGCTGTCCAGGTGACAAGCATGAATACTCGAGGTTTATGCCACAAATTTTCAGTGACTGTCCTTGGGCTTTAGCAATAGTCATCGCGAATGCGAGACGCACAGAAAATTGCAGGCGTTCAAAATTAAACCGCAAGTCGGTAGGAGTAATCGGGATATGCGGGATTAATACGACTTCTCCTCTGTAGTTTCCTGTCAGAATTGTCGCTTCAATAACATTTGCTATCGGGTAGTGGCAGCAATGCAGCTGTTCGGTAGTAAATTCGACCTTGAACCTATTAGGTAGTAGTATTTGAAAATATTTGATTAGCATTTTTCTCTCAATTGAGTGTTTAAGTTACTATACTTTACTTTTTTTGTCCAAGACTCATTTAAAGACTATGGAAATTAAGTGTGTAACTGACAAAACATTCATTGTTTTCTGAAATATATGGGGTGTCGAACGTTGTCGCATCTCGAGCTCATCTTGTTCTCAACCGATCAACTTCTCTTCGACATTCGTATATTTTCTGACTTTCTGATATTCTATCTTCAGTGTTGCGAAGCCTTACACTTTTATTGACCTGCCTACGCTGCTCTTCGTTTCGGCGTGCCCGAATATTCGCTAGCTGATTTGCATTTTGTGTACGATTTGTGTACAACGGCCAATGATACTACGTTTTACATTTGGCATGGTTCATGTCTTAATCGCAAAACTGGAACAAAAACAACTAATTTAATTCTAATTCAACGGCATGTTAGGTATTTGAACACACCTCTTGCAACAACTCTATCTAAAAAAAATCACTTCGACCACAGCAGAAATTTGTCGAAGGCAACTGGGAGATATGCAAGAATCAGTTTGATCAGGTAGATCAGGAGACATTTTTTTATAACATACCCTTAACGGCACCGTCGTTAGGAAGCACTCCCATCATAGGCGGAAGAAAATTAATTGGAACCAACTGAAACCAAAAGAATACTGTTTAGAATTCTTGCAAAAACACATTATTATTTTAATCTATTATGTTTATTACGTACCGACAATGTCCTCTTCTTTCTTGAAAAACAGTCACAGCATAAATTCACAGAAACCGACGTAGTATTCAAGAGGAATCAACAAAAACCAATACAAAAATCGCTTAGAATTATTCCATAAAATATTTAAAAAATCAAGGCTTTTATTTTAGTACGTACCGGTGATGAAACCTTGTTTCAAACTTCTTTGATCAAAGGCAAAAAAATCGTAACTCACTGAAACTCACAGAAAACCTCTCAGAATCTCAAGATCAATAACTTTTAACTATCGTAACTATAACTAAAACTATTATTTTAACAACAACTTTAACTATAACTATTGTTTTGATATGGAATGAAAGCAATAAGGAGCAACATAAAATCAGTTTGACTTTGAAAAACACCTTTAACATCTTCTTATATAAGTATGTTATCTTGATAACGATGGTTTATTTTGTTAACTACCTCGCTTAACCCAGTTTCACAGCAATCTTGCAATTCTTTTAACGAAGGGCGGCAAATATCAAGGGTTGATTTTTAACGTTTTATAACTTTTCCAGTATTTTTTTTAAAGTGGGGGATTTGTTAGTAGCTTAAGTATTTATGATAAATATTAGTAAATAATGAGTATGTGTGTCCAATCGCAAATTGTGACTTCTCAACACTGTTAGAAATTTGTAATTTTAATTGTTAGGATTTGTTTGCTTTCGCAATTAGGACTTATCATTCGTAGGGATTTAAACCAACTTGTCAGACAAACTTTTCCACTTGATTTTCGTTATTGTCATGGCATAGTGACAATATCGTTTTGTCCTTAACAAAAATTCTCGCAATACTTTATGGCCAACCATTCCTCGGGTTTCTTTTTTTCATATATGATTCCAATTGTTTTTCACGTGACCATGTGACATAAAGCTGTTTCTGCGAGAATATGCATGTTTGAGGTTTGATGCCACCAATTATTAGGGCTATGGGCATTATCGAATATCACGCAACTGCGAGGCGCGAAGGTACATACAGACGTTTGAAATTAAATGGTAAATTGGTAGGTAATACGCGGATACTCGAAACTTCGAAATTTTCGCTTCAGTCACATTAATACTTCATCTGTTTTTTGCTGCTTCAGCACAGTGCAATTCGAACTCCGTAACATTTTATTTTTCAATTCAAAATTCAACAATTAATTGTGAATCCAGAGATTTGTAGGAATGCAATAGTGCCTATCTAACGGAACATAAACAAAAATCAATGTTTTTTTTGAGGAGCAAAAACTACACGTTCATTTTACCGGCTAACAAGATCATTGCAGCATGAGCAAATATGATCAAAGTCAGTGTGCATTTTAGAGAAAATTGAACAGATTGATTAGATCTGAGCAATGAAAATTAAATCATCGCATATCTAGTGTTATTCTTGTTCTATCTTTTCATTGAACTGATGCATAAGACGATTATTTGCAACTTTGCTCAAATAAACCAGGAATTTGATTCACATTATCAAGCATATGCCCTTAAATAAAATCAAAGCTACGTTGAGAGTATTCACATGCATGTTAAGTTTGTTTGTTTACCTCGCTATAGCACTTTTGCACTAAATTTATTCGTTTTTGGCTTTCGAGCTACACCTCTTTTGTACCACTGTAAAATGTGAAGTAGGCAGCGAAAGCGAATTTCAAATTATATGTGAATCATTAATAGGTGCTTGTTTACTCAACAACGACGCCTCGATAACAACGCTACAACTGCTTGTCTACCGCTCATAGCCTGCAATCATAGTAATCTAATGACGTTGTTCTTGGAGTAAAAGGCGGGAAAAGGCGAACATATATTTTAATTTTTTCTAACTTTATCAGTTGATTATTGTTATTTTTATGGCTCATTAACTCGTCGGAGATCAAGACGAAACAAACACAAAAAGAATCATTCAAATCCGTTGATTCTATTTTAAGTGAAACGCCTTTTTACAGACACCAACTTATTTTTAGTTAATAGAAGATAAGATTACTCAGTCCTCAGATAAGTAATGATGCTAGTGTGCCCATTTTGTTTGAGACAAATCATGTCGCACAAAAGATCCCGAGAATTAGAGTCGATTTGTAGCGATTCGACTTGATAAATGCTTTGAGAATCATGAGCTAGAAGCTTTACCTCTATTTGGAGCATTCTTAAAACACTTAAGGTTTACATATGTCCCGACTTATGACACATTCCAGCGTAACGCCAACACCATGAGGAACCGACTTTGGTGTACATTTTAAGCTGGATATCAGAAATTAGCTTATGGAGCATATGATTAAACAGGTCGTAAATAATGCCAACTAAATGTACTTTCTTATGACGAGCTGGTTTAGCAATTAAGATAGTTGTATCATGCACTGCAACCCGATACATTTTGTAACGCGACGCGCTGAATTTCGCTTTTTCAACCTTCAATAGCATACGTTCAGATATCTGCTCTGCTGTAAGTTCTTGAACCCTGGTTTCTTTGTTCCAGAGACGAAATCCAACAAAATGACATATTACAACATGATTTTATGTAAACTTTTGCTGTAATAGCTTTTTAGTATTTATTCATGCATTGTAAAAACTGTTATATTCGTCCTGGAAACTAAACCACGGTTAGAAGTAGAGTTTGAATACCCGGCTTCACGCGTATTGTTCTACACAAAATAGCGTTAGTGATAGAGACCCCCATTGGATCATAATTTGTTAACAGTGACTAAACAAAATAGCTAAAGTTGTTTTGGTTAACATGCACATGGATTATGAGAGTTTGAAATGTAAGTTTTGCTACTAACCAGAATCGATGCTAACTATTTTTCGATTTTTCTAGCTTTTGAATAGTCGTTTTGAATATTATTTTATATTTATGGCTAGTTTGGCGTTTTGTTCGCAAATTTGAGACTACGTTTTGGCAAATATGTGTACCTGCATTTTTCAAATTATTAGGGCTTTGGATGCATGGAATTTCGCCAATTTTTGTATTTGAAAGGCGACTCTTGCGTAGACAATCAAAAGAAAATCGACGTGAAACGCCGCGTCCATACGCGTCCACATCGGTAGAAAGGAATAGAGCGGTCGTGCAGGATGCTTCGGTTCTGCCTTAAAGTCAGGAAATCGCTTTTTAAGAACAGACGAATGTCGTTAGTCGACCTGTTAAGCAGAAAGCCATATCTCCGGGTGACCGAATATCTACCGTTATAATTTTCGGTATAAAGAGGGTCCTTCACGAAGAAACGATAGAAGTGGCGAGACGTTAACGTGGACTCAACTCCAGTAGTTTTCGTAAAATCGTGTAGTCAGCTGAGATAAATCAATGGGAGATACGTTTCGGTAGTTGTATAAGGACTTCATAAACAGATGTCCGAATGTCACGTCGATACCTTCCATGAGTTCGTGTTTTCTACAGATAGATTATCAACGCGATGTAGTTTTCGGTATAACCTCTTGGAGGAAACAATAGAAGTGTCGAGACGTTAACGTGGATAGAACTTTCGTAGCTCTCGTAACATTGTGTAGTCGGCTGAGATACACCAATGGGAGACTCTCTTCGGTAGTTGCATGATGATTTGTTGAGGGAATGTTCGAATATTTTAGTCTGTATTAATTTAATCGCAGTTCCGGTATTCTCGCGTGCCCTTTTTTCGGTGGTATATCAAACAGAACGAGTTCGAATCGCGTAATAATTTTCGCGGAGGTTAATATTAACTTGTAGACGCGATATTTGCTATGAATCTGGTACCCGAATTCAGCGCATCGTTTACCAAAACGAAATCTGCTGCAAACCCTACCCTTTTCTCCAACATCCCAGTGATTTCTCGTGGAGGTGCAGAGGTGTTCTCGGCTTCCAATAAAGCGAGTATCACGTCAACATATTCCCATACACACTCCTTCTTTGACCTGCATTCGGATGCGGCCGGCGCTGGTATTGCCTAACATAAAGATAAGATCACCAGTTTTTACACATTGAGGATGAATGTTAGTCCCAAACATCACCCATTGGTTCTCTGTGTAATTACAGCTGATCTGGCAATAACGGAGTAGCAACCGCGGGCGGTCAATCTTGCTCATGCTCATGCTCATGCATGTAAAAACTGTTATGTTCGTCCTGATGATAATAATGGATTTTATATTTAATGTAGTAGTAAAAAAAAGAGAAATCTACAAAGGTTTGAGAATCGCGCGCGTTACACAGATATAATTGACTACCTTTCTTGAATTGATATATGTCATTTTGAAAAATAAAGGTTTTTGCCTTTCTCCTAGAATGGTATAGCAATCACTGGAAAAACCAAAGGTATAAAAGTGGTCCCAATGGCCGAATGTCATATACCACTCGACCCCTTTCGACGAACTGAGCATTTTCTGTATGTATGTATGTGTATATATATATGTGTGTGTGTGCGTGTGTGTGTGTGTATGTGCAACTTTTATTTTCACTCACTTTTCTTAGAGATGGCTGAACCGATTTTCACAAAATTAGTGTCAAATGAAAGGTCTGGTTTCCCCATAGGTTGTTATTGAATTTCATTGCAATCGGATTGTAACTGTGTCCGTTGTTCATAAAAATGTGAAATCACATAATGAAAGTAAACATATTGACTTTCTCCTAACGATCACTGGCTAATTAAAAGGTAGAAAAGTGATCCAAATGGCCGAATGTCATATACTACTCGACTCACTTCGACGAATCAAGCATTTTTTGCATATATGCATGTATAGGTGTATATGTTTGTGTGTGGGTGTGTACGTGTGTATGTGCACCTTTTTTTCGCACTCATTTTTCTCAGAGATGGTCCGACCGATTCTTTCTATCTTGGTGTCAAATGAAGGGTCTATTTGCCGCTTAGGTTGCTATTGAAATTCATTGTAATCAAACTTTTAGTTTTGGCGCTGCGTCAGAATGTGAAAAACGCTCTTATATCTCAGAAGCTACGAACATAGTTGAATTCAAATTAATGGGCTTTTAAACCCTTAAACAGTGAATTTTATAATGTTTGAACATGTGGTTTGAAAGTTATATAAAGAAACGTAACCCGTAGATTGTTTAAAACTATAGCTACGATCAAATTATGTGGTCTCAACATCATTGAAATTTGATATTGTACTATTTCAATGTTTGCGGCCTTGCTCGGGATTGAAGTTGAAATTAAAAGTCATTTCTATCATTTCACTTTTTGCCTTTCTCCTAGCAATCACTGCAAAAACTAAAGGTATAAAAGTGCTCAAAAGGGCCGAATATATACCACTCGACTCAGTTCGACGAGCTGAGCATTTTCTACATGTGTGTGTATGTGTGTGTAACGCTCTCCCAATCTCACTCGATTTTCTCAGAGATGGCTGACCGATTTTAATGAAATTGATTGCAAATGAAAGGTCTAGTTGCTCTATAAGACCCTATTGAATTTTATTGTAATCTGATTTCTAGTTTAGAGGATATGTTTAAAAATGTGAAAATCACGAAACATCAATATCTCAGAAACTACACAACCGATTTAAACAAAATTGGTTTCAAATGAACGGGCTACCTAAAAAACCCTCAACTTTTGAATTTTATAAAGATTGAACATGCGGTTTAGAAGTCATGGAAAGAAACGTGTTCTGGAGACTATTTTATCTCACTCATGTTTCTCAGAGATGGCTGGACCGATTTTAAGAAAATTAGTGTCATATGGAAGGTCTTGTTGCCCCATAAGACCCCAATTTTTTTTGAAGTAGAATACTTCTCTCAGGAAGTTCGGCTTCATAGGGATGTGAAATGAAAATCTAAAACCGAAAAAAGTTAAAAATATGTCCAATTTCAAATGCTAATAAATCGGTTATTATTCGACGGATTTCCTTCGTTCTTGCAGCAGTAGATTGGAAAATCTTCTAAGATTCTTCCCAAATAAAGAGAATTGTAATTTTATTATTCACACTATTGTACCATTGAAAATAGTCAAGCCTTGTCAAAACGAAAAATTCGACCTCTGATTGGTCGTTATATGCTTGCTTCCCAAGCACGGTCGACAGGATCATATACCTTGCAATTGAAAACATGCTATTTGGCCTATATAAGAGCCTGTTTCAGCCGGAGCCGCTCATAATAGTTCTAGACAGCGACAATAGCAGTCGTCCTTCCTTAGCAGCAGCACTAGCCCTGTGGTTGGTCACCACGTCTCAGGAGCAGCGCGTTTTTTCTCAGCGTGTGTCGCCAGACAGCCATTATTCCCCCCGTGTTGGGGCAGCATGAAGATTGCCATCAGGAAATCCAATTTTGGAAATCAAAATGCCTTTTTGAAGGCAAATAAACAAGTCATTGAAAGTTAATAATTTTTGACAACGCAAGCAAGCATTCTGGGTTGCATCCTAACAATTTAAATTGGTCGCACCCGTCTAATTTACTGAATGTGAAATAGCTTCCACAGTGCATGTTGTCCGTGTATCTTAATTCCCCCAATGTTAGGGCAGCTCAAAGGTTGTAATTAGCAACCGATTTTGAACAGCAACATGCTTTTGACGTGGGACACGTCTTTGTTTACTATACTGGGATGCATTCTGTAAAATTGGAAATGAAACGGGCAAATGTTGCGTCAGATTTCAAAAGCTAATAACATCATAACCACATGATGGATAACAATAACCAATATGTTGTTGTATAGATAAAATGTATAACAAATTTGTAATGTGTTAATTATCACTCTAATTTCATTGCTAAGCGGTAAAATTGATAATAATTTCAATAACAAATTTACGCGAATAATGAACCAATTACATGCGAGCATTCCTAGCACAGACGACGTGAATGGACACCATCCGTTCCCTGTGATATTCCCTGTATCAATTTCGAAATAAAAATTGACAGAGTCTCCCCGTCCCAATAGGTCAATTTATTTTTGCTTCCATGAGCTTAGACTAATATGATGTCTCGAAGGTAAAAGTTTTCCTAAAAGTTTGAAACAATACCCATCCTTGAACAATCTCTAAACCTGCGTGTTAGGTACTGTAGAGCCTAATAAAAACTGATGTCTTGAAAGAAAACATGCCAGTTAAAGCAACAGTACCAGTGGAGTATAGAACCGCAGGTCTCTCGTCGTCTATGATTGCATTGGTACTCTTCTATTCGTACTGCAGCAGTACTATTCGTATTGCAGTGGAACACTTTTGTTCGTACATATCTATTCGTATGCAATTGAGGAAAAACTACAATGCTGCTGTTGATGGTGATTGAAAGTTTATTTCATAAATATGATTGCCATGAATTACTCAACAAGAATTGTAAATTTTTGCAACGGATATTTTTTAAATTTTATCTTCGATATTCACTAAATAATCGTGACCGGATAGTATCGAAAGAGTAAATTCCTAAATATATACATTTATGGAAGAGTAAGAACCTGCGAATGCTTGTGATTTTTTAGTTTATTTAGTAAGATTCGTACAGAATCTCTTTTTATATTTCAAAATTGTTAGATGATATATTATTATTCTAAGCTTTACCATAATAAACGTATATTTCCTGTCTTCGTAATACAGCGAATGTAGTTGCAGGCAAATGAAAAAATTGTCAAGCAAAAAATAAAAATGTAATTGTGGATTTCTACGATTTTTTGCTGATACTTGTTAGGAATTTTGTTCAAAATATTTTCTTATGTTTTCCAATTGATGAACCTTTGTAAGGGCTTCCATATTATTTTGAAAGTAATATCCATACTATGGATTTGATTTAGTTAGAGTTAAATAAGACAAAACCATTCATTATGATAACGTAAGCATTATTGGATTTGGATTTTGAGGATATAGAGATAATTCTGACTTTGACGCATTATGAGAAATTGTTGGTGCTTCTTCAACAAGCACGATATGCTTGTGCCTTGTTAAATACATATTTTTTTGCACAAAAAAAAAAAATACTAAAGGCATAATATCGCCAAATATAAATGATATTTCTTCGAGTGTTGTTGAATATATTCCAAAAATTGATTTCCAGGGGAGGCGGAAAATAAACACATTGATTCTGTCTGCAGACTCTGTATATTTTGTAACAAAAAATCCCCTAATTACGGTGTTTAGTCCCACGTCACCATTTCATACAACCCTAGGGCTGTATACCTTGTAGTATTTTCAAGGCAAATAAAAAAATAATTGAAGGTTAATAATTTTCTGGCATCAACACAAGCAGACATTCTGTGCAGGATGCAATCAAATTCTGTTGTAGTTGTCTAATTTTCACTTTATTTAGTAAACCCCCCACTGTAGGGGCAGCGTAAAGGCTGCGATCAGCATAACCGACATTGAATAATAAACTGCCCTGTTAGTACGCATTCACAAAAGCAGTTAGTTCGACTATGCAGAGCTAATATGAAGTCGATTCAATCAATCAGCATAAACAGAATTTCGTCGTCTCCCAGCTGCCAAGTTGCAACATGATGCAACACGCAACAGCGAGCAAACGAAATCGCTTGATGTTACAAACCGCAATAAGATACGGGTTAAAACCGTTGCGTGTGTGAGAGCACCATCGGTGTTTATTCGCTGGATACACTATCTACTGAACGCAATATTCTGCTTACATGCGACATGGGGACGGGAACATTTTCTTCAACCAAGCTGCACAACACGACACAAAACATGTTATTTTGTTGCTTCAATGAGAGTGCTATCGGTCCGGCTCGACAAGAAATCATTTTTGTGCATCCGTGCTACGAAACTGAGGAAAAACTTTAGAAACTGAAAAAAGAGGTGGAGCTTCTCAAATGATCGCTCTGAACCAGAATGAAGTCACACATATTTTTCAAGTTATATCATTCCACCACGTACGTAAAATAATTCATTCCTATTTTCATCCCTATATAAGAGCCTGTTTTAGTCGAAGCCGCTCATAGTAGTTCTGAACAGCGACGACAGCAGTCCTCCCTTAGCAGCAGCGGGAGCGAGCAGTGGGTACCATCGATAGCGGATAGCGGCCACAACTGTGGCATGGCTGCGAATAAGCGTAGCAGTTTCAGCGGATCTCACCATGGATAGCAGCAGGGCCAGCAGATGCAGGTACAGCGGATACCAATGGCGGCCACAACTGTGGCATGGCTACGGATAGCGTTGCAGTTGCTCAGCAGTTGGGCCAGCGTATAGCGGCCACAACTGTGGCATGGCTATGCATAGCGTAGCTGTTGCAGCGGTATATCAGCATCGATAATAGCAGGGTCAGCTGATGCAACGACACTCCCTTCACTAAAATGCTGTTTCAGTGTGGTAGCGGGAAGCATCAGCAGCAGGCTTGCATGAAGTGAATACATCAGCCAGCAACTTCCTCTAAGGCCTCTGCCATAGTAGACGCAAAAAGCGGCGCGAACCGATTCGCTCGGCCGTAGGTTGATGTACAGCTCTACTGATGGCTGTACATTAACCTACAGCTGAGCGAATCGGTTCGCGTCGCTTTTCGCGTCTATTATGGCAGAGGCCAAATGGAAAAGTTGTATCAGTTTGTTCAGAAGAATATTATTGTCGGTAATATTACAGAGATGCGATTGCGTAAATCCGATTTTGAATTGAACAATTGTTCTTTTGAGAACAAATAACACACTTATTTGAAGAGTTAATAGCTTTTGGTACCAATAGCAGTATAGTGACAGCCTCAGCGGTAGATGCAGATGCAGCCGGTACTTCCCTGAGGCCGATGTAAAGGTAAATGGGAGCAGCACGGCGAAACAGTTCGGGTTATGCTTAGACGCGCGTCATTTTTCGTTGTTGATATTCCCCACATGAAACGACGCGCTTTCGTATGATAGCGGTGGTATTAGCGGTAGATGCATTTGCCAAAACTTCCTCCAGTAAAGCCGTGTCTAGTTTTCAATGTGAAAACACCTTTCTCATTGTGTTGACCGTGCGCCTTAGTCCTCACTATCAAGGTAACACAGAGATGTAAGATAAACACTACATCCTATGATAAATTGAACAATTGTCCTTATAAGGAAAACAAATGAATTAATGAAGATTTAATGTTGAATTAGAATACTTCTCTCAGGAAGTTCGGCTACATAGGGATGTGAAATGAAAATCTAAAACTGAAAAAAGTGAGAAAAATTTCAAATGCTAATAAATCGGTTAGTTTTCGATGATTTCCTTCGTTTTCGCAGCAATCGATTAGAAATCTTCTAAGATTCCTACCAAATGCATGAAATTGCAATTTTATCATTCGAACTATTGTACTATTGAAAACTCTTAAGCCTTGTCAAAACACAAAATTCGACCTCTGATTGGTCGTTATATGCTTGCTTCCCAAGCACGGTCGGCAGAGTTATGGACCTAGTAAATTGGGAATGCATCATTTGGCCTATATAAGAGCTTCATCAGATAATAAACAAACATTTCATCGGATATTAAATTGAACAACTGAAATTTGAAGAACACAAATGATTATTTGAAAAGTTAATATTTTCTCGTTTTGCGCTATAATCCAAAGTTAATTATCTTCATCTACATGCATACTCTGACTATTATTACGTGTTTGCGTCGCTTAGTGTTTGGCTACGGTCATGCAGAACGCAAATAACGGCGCGATGCGATTCGGCAAGACGAAATCTGTTGAAATGTATAGCTCTACTTCGCCTTAGAAAGAGCTGTACATTTCACCACGGTAAGGCGAATCGCATCGCGCCGGCATTCGCGTTTTGCAAAACCGTAGCCTTTGTTCCGTTCCCGTTTAATGATGTCGTATTAAATGTGCATATTACAATGCGGCAGCACTTCAACGTCTCATTTGCACAAAATTTAAAAATATTCAATGAACTTCATTCAAAATATCAGACAAAAAGAAATTACAATACTGCCAATGATCGGTCAACGTTTATTTACTAGAAAAAATGACTGACACGCAAGCATCCAGGTTATCTTTCTTGTAAAAGTATTCTACTTCAACCTTGCGGTCGTGGCTTTGCATACAACCTTCTTGTGATTTTTTTTTGCAAACGGATTATTACTTTGCCTGTTCTGTTTAAAAATCTAAAATCCAGCTATGAAAAGAAACATATTCCGAAAACTACTTGGACTCACTCACTTTTCTAAGAGATGGTTGACCCGATTAGCTGCCTCATAACGCTCTATTAAATTTTGTTGTAATTTGCTGTATTACACGACTTATATGAACATAACTAGTATAATACAAACGAGTCATATCTCAAACTTACAAATAAAAAACTTCATAACAATTTGATAAACTGTTCAAAAAGTTTTGGAAAGAGAAGAAAATCAAAAAACAATTCAACACTATACCTGCTTTGATCAATATATATGGCCTCAACATGATTTAAATGTGGTATCGTACTATCTGAACGTTCTCGGTATCGCTCGTGATTAAATTGTTAGAAATTAGGAGTCATTTCTTTTATTTCGCTATTTCTTAAGCACTAACATTACGTCAAATTTCATGTTTTATACTTTAATTACAACATCAATATTTTAGAACCCAAAGAGTGAATATACCTTTATTGGTTTTAAGCATTCATGTAAATCTATTTTTACAAATAATAAGTTTGAATGAGAAAGGCTGAGTCTGACCGCTAGGGGGATTAATTTAGGTTTTTTATTTACTATATGTAATAATATGTAGATGTATTATGCTGCATGTTATGAAAATTGAGTTTTTGTGACACAATATACTTTTAAGTAGTTCTGGACATACGTCGGATTACTCGGGAAAATTATGACACTTTTGATTGTCTTTGGATGTTGAAATTCCTAGCTGTTCTAGGACTTTTTCGGGTTGGAAATTTTCTAGACTTCCCTAGGTGGGGACATCCTCATGAGTCTCATGTTGAGTTCACGGTTTACCTGTGCTTTGCTTGCTGAGTTCGGCGGGAATGGCCTTGTTGGGACCGTAGCAATTTAGCTGTGGGCTAGATTGGGTGTTGGCTTAATTCAGATATGAATAATGTCCAATTGATTGAAGGTAGTAAAATAATTAGAACTTGGTAATCTTGGTCGTAGAACGGCTTAGAAATTTGTGTTTAACTTTTTTTTATTCAGTAATACTGCCGTTTAAGCATTGGAATATTATGGAGGATTTTATATCAGTACTGACAAAACCAGTCCGTTTTTTTTTTGCTTTCTGGTTTAATTGAAGTAATAACTAATTATCTAATAGATAAATCGTCTACCTCAAATCTTTGTAGGGGTAAGAGGCGGGACCATCATCATCATCATCAACACAGAAAACACTGATTTTTTAGCGAAATGTTCCCAAAAACATATTGGTGTGTCAATCAGTGAGCGTACAACTTCCGTATTGAACACACGCGTTTTCGCTACCGTGCTGTGAAAGTCAAACGCAAGCTATCGATATCAGTACCAACTGTGTCTTTTGATCTCTCTTCTTGCTCATCGTCGAGCCGTTCAGTGCCGCTGTGCGTCCAAACGACTTTGCGATAGGCCGTCGAGAGAATACCTTTCGCATAGATTTTGCAAACGTGCCGAAAAAGCCGGACAGTGCCAAAATACATCGTTTTTGTGCGACCGTATTGGGTCTAAAGCAAGGTGAAGTGTTGAGGATCCAGAACAGTAGAACCCTCGGTGCCTCCTTCGTGAAAGTCGTAGATTTAACGTTGGCGCAGCGAATATGTGAAGAACATGATAATAAACACGAGATTACAGTCGATGGTAAAAAATATCTGGTGAGAATCACCCTAGAGGACGGAGCAGTAGAGGTGAGACTTTACGATCTGTCTGAAGATGTGACGGACCAGAAAATTGCTGAATTTTTGGGCAGATACGGTGATGTCATCGCAATTCGAGAACAGCAATACGGGACCGATGTCGACTTTCCTGGCATTTCAACGGGTATTCAAATTGCTAAGATGGTCGTAAAACAAAACATAGAATCGTGGGTGACCATAGACGGGGAACTAACTCAAGTCGCGTACTATGGGCAGCGCCAGACGTGTCGACATTACCGCGAATATATCCATATTGGAGCTACCTGTGTGCAAAATAAAAAATTGCTCGTGCAAAAGTCCTATGCCAATGCCGCCAAACAGATGAGCCCAGCCTCCATCGCTGTGCAAAAAATTAAGCAACTCGCTCCAGCAGTGAAACAAGCCACCCCGAACTCAATCCACGCCTCGCCCGGTACTAAACCAGCCTCTACAAACTCGGTGCCGTCGGAAAAAATGCCGCCACCGAAACAAATTCCCCACCGGCATCAGCAGAAAGCAGTGCATCCACCAATCCTCACTGAACAAAATTTCCTCACGTTAGCTTCGACTACGAACCCATCTCATTCCCCAGTCGGAGGGTCGTTGACTTCCCCTACAGGTCAACAATCTCACGTTGGTGGAGGAATTATACGTAAGACGTATGGTGATAAAACTGACGGAAGCGAAACTGATTCGTCCGTCGGTTCGTCCAACTCAAGAAGACAGCTTCGTACTCGAAACATAGGTAAAAAACCTCGAGTAGGAGACGGAGACGACGATGACTCGAGAGATGGGAGCATTATTTTGTCCTAATGGCTGAGTTCTCAAGCTACAATCTTGCTTCCATCAACATAAACAACATCACGAATGCAACGAAAATCGACGCACTTCGGAACTTCGTACGAACGCAAGAACTAGATATCGTTTTTCTACAGGAGGTGGAGAGTGAGCAGCTTTCGTTTCCTGGTTTCAACGTCATCTCAAACGTGGATCATGCGAGACGAGGAACAGCAATCGCGCTTAAAGACCACATACATTTTTCACATGTAGAGAAGAGCCTAGACGGCCGACTCATCGCTCTCCGAGTACAAAACACGACTCTCTGTAATATATACGCACCATCGGGGACAGCGCTTCGGGCGGAGAGAGAAAGATTTTTCAACGGCACCATCGCATACTATCTCCGACACAACACGGAACATGTCATCCTTGCTGGTGACTTTACCTTTTTGGTGATTCTACGAGTGCAAACTCGAGCCCAGCTCTCCAAGCCACCATACGCCAACTACGGCTGCACGATCTGTGGATAAAACTATACCCTACAATTCATGCTCCAACCTACATATCTCATCACGCGGCATCTAGACTCGATCGTATCTACGTTAGTACTGGTATATGCGAGCAGCTGCGAAACGCTGCCACGCACGTATGCTCTTTTTCAGATCATAAAGCGCTATCGGCTCGAATATGCCTTCCCAACCTCGGCCGCGAACAAGGCCGCGGGTATTGGTCCCTGCGCCCTCATCTATTGACTGCTGAAAATATCGATCAATTCCAACACCGGTGGCAGTTTTGGACTCGCCAACGAAGAAATTTTCCTAGCTGGATGGCGTGGTGGATTTCTTTTGCAAAACCAAAAATTAAAACCTTTTTCCGCTGGAAGTCGAATGAGGCCTTCAGAATGTTCCACACAGAGCACCAACGACTGTACACACAATTAAGAATCGCGTATGATGGATATTATCTAAATCCAAACATGTTGGTTACCATCAATCGTGTTAAAGCACAATTGCTCACGTTACAGCGTCGATTCACACAAAATTTCATCCGCATCAATGAGACGTTTGTGGCAGGAGAAACCCTATCCACTTTTAAGCTGGGTGATAGACGACGTAAAAAAACAACCATCACAAAACTGAAAAACGAGCAAGGCGAAATCATACAAGACTCCCAAGAAATCTAACAACATATGTACTGCTACTTTAGGGATCTTTATGCGAGGGAAGACGTGAGACGAAACGAGAGCGATGGTTTTGACTCGGAGAGAATCATTCCAGAGAACGATGAAACCAATGCGGCGCTGATGGCAGAGATCACCATCGACGAACTAAAAAGTGCCGTCCAAATGTCACAAAAACGCAAGTCGCCAGGCATCGATGGACTGCCAATAGAGTTCTATCAACGAACTTTCGACATCATCTATCGAGAACTCTACTTCGTGATTAACGAAGCAATGACTAATGAGCTCCCCACTGAGTTCGCCGACGGAACAATAGTGTTAGCAAAAAAGAAATGCGACGATGGAACGGCAAGAGCGTATCGTCCGATCAGCTTGCTGAACGTAGATTTCAACATACTGTCCCGCGTGATGAAAAGACGTCTAGAGCACGTGCTGCGTACGAATCGAGTATTGAGTGACGCACAAAAGTGCTCAAATCACGATCGGTCAATTTTTCAGGCAACACTCTCGCTTAAAGATCGTATCGCCAATTTAAATGCAAGGAAACAGAAAGGAAAGATGATATCGTTCGATCTCGATCATGCCTTTGATCGGGTCTCTCACAGTTTCCTACATCAAACTTTAATTTCTCTGGGAATCAACCAGAGCTTCGCAGACTGGCTTTCTCGAATCAACAATGCTTCGTCTTCACGGCTACTGGGAAACGGACGCCTCTCGCGGTCGTTTCGGATTGAGCGATCTGTTCGTCAGGGAGATCCGTTGTCGATGCTGCTTTTTGTGCTTTATCTCAACCCTCTCCTTAAACGAGTGGAGCGTGCATGTGATGGTGACCTGTGTGTCGCATATGCCGATGATATTACATTGATCGCAACCTCAACACAAGTAATCGAACGTATATATCAGCTGTTCGACAGCTTTGAATTGGTAGCAGGAGGAAAATTAAATCGACAAAAAACAGTAGCTATTGATGTCGGGTTTATCAATGGAAACCCGTTAATGATTCCAGGGTTACAGACTAACGACAAAGTAAAAGTCTTGGGAGTTTTCTTCGCAAACTCAATGCGACAGATGGTGAAGCTGAACTGGGAAACTTTACTGTCCAAAGTTTCCCAACTGATTTGGCTGCATAGCATGCGCACGTTGAATCTACAACAGAAGGTTATTCTACTAAACACGTTCATCACGGCAAAGGTTTGGTACCTTGCATCCATAATTTCACCGCAATGTATGCATACGGCAAAACTGACAGCGTTAATGGGAAGATTTCTGTTTCGTGGTTTACCTGCTCGTATACCAATGCAGCAGCTGGCGCGCAACAGAGAAAACGGAGGTCTAAAGTTGCAGCTACCAGGTATCAAATGCAAAGCACTACTTATAAATCGCCACCTACAGGAAAAAGATTCGCTTCCCTTCTATCAATCCTTCCTCTCCCAAAACATACCTCCTCCTTCAGAACTCCCTTGTCTCAAAATCTTGGCTGATCAAACTCAGTTACTACCAAACCACATCAAAGAAAACCCCTCCAGCCTTCTCATTCATAACTTCTACCTGGAACAAACCGAGCTTCCAAGAGTAGAGCGTAATCTCCCAGGCATCAACTGGAAAAAAATATGGAGAAACATTTTGTCAAATCGGCTAACATCGAGCCAACGCAGTGACCTTTACTTACTCGTGAACGAGAAGACGGAACACCGAAGACTAATGCACGTTATCGGGCGAGCAAGCAACTCTAACTGTCAACACTGCGCGGTTGGTGTCGAAGATTTGAAGCACAAATTCTGCGAGTGCCCACGAGTAACCACAGTGTGGGATAAGTTGCAGCGGAAAATATCGGCGACCCTTGGCGGATGGCAGAGACTCTCGTTTGATGAATTAATTCGACCAACCTTGGAGCACGTGCCAACGACGACCAGAAATGACGTTTTGAAAACTTTTGTAAAGTATGTAAAATTTGTAAATGAAAATGAGAGAATTGATGCGACTGCGCTTGACTTTGCATTGAGTTTAGAATAACTTATATTGTAATGTTAAAAATTACAAACCCTATGACTAAATAAACAATATTTTATATAAAAAAAAAGGTCCCCGTGGCTCTGTGGTTAGCGATGTCGCTCGGCTAGCTCACCCTCACGGTTGTGATATTGGGTTCGATTCCCGATCGAGTCGAGGATCTTTTCGAGCGGGAAATTTTCTCGCCTCAGCACTGGGGCACGGTGTATCGTTGTACTTATCCTAAAAATACAAAATGTGCCAAAAACAATATCGATAACGAATTCTCTCAACTAATCTAGTTGTTCAAGACCGCTTTTGGCCCCAAGGCTAAGCGTGCGGTATTTGTTGTTATTGTGTGTCAATGGTGTCGCGTTACGCAAAACAGTTTCCTGTAAATGGTGTCGCGTTACGAAAATGCTAGCTTTGTAAATGTGGACATCATGATACTACTTTTATACAGTTTGTAACATTTGCACAATAAAAAAAAAACTACTATTTGCGTAACGCGACACCATAATAAAGGACCTGTTTTTTAATCACCTACCAATTGAATCTACAAAATAGCAGCAACAACTGTGTTTAGGCCATGAACACGTCCATAAAAACACTTAACTTCCTGATGTGTCACATGCCCATAGCTTCAAAATAGTATCATTTAAACATATTTTTTAAAAATAGTGTCTAAACTATGACTTTATTTATCTTTTATGAGTGTTTAAAACACATATCAATCATTTAGTCAAGTTTTGCATGTAAATTCAAATGAAACAAACGTTTTCCGTGAAGTTCAATTTATCCTCTTTCACATACACAACAGTTCTGGGTCAAATATGCAGATTGAAATTTTGATGTCTTGGCGTAGAAGAGCTAGGAATGTGTCTTATAGACACGCATGATTTTGATTTCAATAGACGTCTATGCAATACATGGGCACGCATTTGATTTCTATAAGTATGGATTAGGAACGTCACATGCATTACATAACTGTGACTTATGCTTTTCGTCGTCATTATTGTGGAAATATCATACCATTATGAAATTACTCAATGAACAATTTGGTTGTTTAACGACTGAGTTAGCTTTAGTTCAGTCGAAACCCATGTAATTGCAGCTTAACAAGCTATAAATCAACAAAATTATTTGCTGGGTAGTTATTAAAGTGGTGGCACCATTCTGCTAATTTACTCATCGCTAATTGAAAGCTATTAAAAAGCTATTAACAAGAACTATGGCCAATAAAAAGCTATTTACATAATACATAAATTGCTTCGAATGATGAACATGTTTCACTGTGAATCTTACTTAGAGAACGTATGTTTCAGTTAGGTCACACAGCCACCTACTGCTGCAACAAGGCACGCTGTAGCAAGTGCGGAGGCAATCATGCTGAGAACGCTTGCAGTGGGGATACTGAAAAGTGTCTTTATTGCGAGGGAACTCGGCATGACCTTCCGGCATGTCCCGCGTACAAACAGCGTGAGGAAAAAATTAAGCGTTCCCTTAAGGAACGATCAAAGCGCTCTTTTGCAGAAATGCTTAAGAGGGCTGAGCCACCCTTGACAGGAAACATCTTTTCCTTCTTGCCAACTGATGAGGGTACATCTGACGATCCCGTCGAAGGGTGTTCCTATGCCTTGCCAGAGGGATCTAGGAAGAGGAGAATGCTCAACTCTCCTAATCTTTCTCGCAAAGGTCGTAAGATAACCCCTAGCGGAATGACCAATAAGCCAACACAAAAAGGAAGCGGTGAAGAAAAACCGAAGCAAGTACCCCCCGGTTTTAATTTCAAATCAAACCAGGAGTACCCACCGCTTCCTGGGGCAGCAAAAACCCCTCGTGCACCCATTTCTCGATCAGAAGATAAAAAAGAAACAGGGTTCATAAAATTTTCTGATATTGTGGACTGGATATTTAAAACATTCAACATACCAGATCCCCTACAAAATATTCTTCTTGCCCTTCTTCCTACAGTGAAAACCTGGCCCCTCATTTCAGCTATTATATCTTTCGATGACTTATACGGCGAAAGAGGTTAGGAATTTTTTCACTGTATTACAGTGGAATTGCAGAAGTATCATTCCCAAATTCGATTTATTTTCTCATTTGATAAATACAAACAATTGTGACGCATTCGCGCTCTGTGAAACCTTTCTCAATTCGAACGATCAACTCAATTTCCACGATTTAAACATTATTCGTCGAGATCGAGACTCACACGGTGGAGGGGTACTTTTAGGGATCAAAAAGTGCTATTCTTTTTTCAGAATCGACCTCCCCTCGATCTCGAATATTGAAGTTGTTGCCATTCAAACGAATTTGAATGGAAAAGACCTTTGCCTTGTTTCGTTATATATTCCCCCATCCGCGCGGATTGAACAGAAGCAACTCCTTGATATAGCAGAATTGCTTCCCGCACCTTTTATGATTTTGGGAGATTTTAACTCTCACTGTTCGCTATGGGGGTCGCTGTACGACGACAACCGATCTTCTTTAATTTGTAACTTGATCGACGACTTCAATATGACACTTTTGAATACTGGGGAAGCGACACGTGTACCTAATCCTCCAGCACGTGAAAGCGTGCTTGACCTATCCCTCTGCTCGACATCACTAGCGTTAGATTGCCAGTGGAAAGTAATCAACGATCCCCACGGTAGTGATCATCTTCCAATCGTTATATCAATTGCTAATGGTTCAACTCCCCCGAACCCAATCAATATTTCCTACGACCTTACACGTAATATTGATTGCAAGTGTTATGAGTTTATTATAGCGGAATCTATCGAGACTCACGAGGAACTTCCTCCGGAGGAAGAATACGCGTTCTTAGCTGGCTTGATAATCGACGCCGCGACTCAAGCTCAGACGAAACCGATACCCGGGGTAACGATTAGACAGCGCCCTCCCAACAAATGGTGGGACAAAGAGTGCTCTGAGCTGTACGTGCGAAGGTCCGCGGCGTATAAGGACTACCGGGAGTACGGCACTGTCAACCTGCTTCGAAAGTACGAGGCACTGGGCAGGCAGATGAAGAGCTTAGTAAAGGCGAAAAAACGCGGGTACTGGCGGCGGTTCGTAAACGCGTTGTCGAGGGAAACAGCGATGAGCACTCTTTGGGATACCGCCATGCGCATGCGGAACCGTGAAGTTTCGAATGAGAGTGAGGAGTATTCAGATCGCTGGATACTCGATTTTGCCAAAAAGGTCTGTCCGGACTCTGTACCGGAACAGAAAACCTTTCGCGACGCGTTTATAGTATTTACGGAAGAGCCTCCATTTTCGATGTTGGAATTTTCAATGGCTCTCCTGTCGTACAACAATAAGGCTCCAGGGTTAGATAGAATAAAATTCAACCTGTTGAAGAATCTACCCGACTCTGCAAAAAGACGCTTGTTGAATTTGTTCAACAAGTTTCTTAAGCTAAATATTGTTCCGCATGACTGGAGGGAGGTAAAAGTCATTGCTATTGGGAAACCCGGGAAACCTGCCTCTGATCACAATTCATATAGGCCGATTGCGATGCTCTCTTGCCTCCGGAAATTAATGGAGAAAATGATCCTCTTACGGTTAGACAAATGGGTCGAAACAAACGGTTTACTTTCAGATACTCAATTTGGCTTTCGCCGGGGCAAAGGGACGAACGATTGCCTAGCGTTGCTTTCTACTGAAATTCAAGTCGCATTTGCTTGGAAAGAGCAAATGGCTTCTGCGTTCTTGGAGATTAAGGGGGCTTTTGACTCTGTCTCTGTAGAAGTTTTAAGCGCGAAACTTCATTCGCAGGGACTTTCACCAAATTTTAATAACTTTTTGCTCAACTTGTCAGAAAAGCATATGTATTTCTCACATGGCGATTCGACAACTTCCCGAATTAGTTACATGGGCCTTCCCCAGGGCTCATGTTTAAGTCCTCTCTTATATAATTTTTACGTCAATGACATCGATGAATGTCTTGCAAATTAATGCACGCTAAGGCAACTTGCAGACGATAGCGTTGTATCCATTACTGGTAGCGAGGCTAGCGATCTGCAAGGACCATTGCAAGATACCTTAGACAATTTGTCTGAATGGGCTCTTAAGCTGGGTATCGAATTCTCTCCGGAGAAAACTGAGTTGGTCGTTTTTTCTAGGAAGCATAACCCAGCTCAGCTGCAGCTCGTACTAACGGGTAAAACGATCTCTCAGGTTTTAGTCGCTAAATATCTCGGGGTCTGGTTCGACTCTAAATGCACCTGGGCTTGTCATATTAGGTATCTGACACGAAAATGCCAACAGAGGATTAATTTTCTTCGTACGATTACCGGAACCTGGTGGGGAGCCCACCCAGGAGACCTTCTGAGGTTATACCAAACAACAATACTGTAAGTTCTTGAGTACGGTTGTTTCTGCTTTCGATCCGCTGCGAACACGCATATTTTGAAACTAGAAAGAATACAATATCGTTGTTTGCGCATTGCCTTGGGTTGCATGCAGTCGACCCATACGATGAGTCTTGAAGTGTTAGCGGGTATTCTTCCGTTGAAACATCGTTTTTGGAATCTCGCTTACCGGTTGCTAATTCGATGCACAGTTATGAACCAATTAGTAATTGAAAATTTCGAGAGGTTGGTCGACCTTCAATCTCAATCCAGATTTTTGACTATATGGCTCAAGATATTAATCCTTCTTCATACGATTCCTTCAATGTCGCACTTTTAGATACTTCTAATAATGCTATATTCTTCGACACCACCATGAAACAAGAAATTTCTGGTATCCCGGATCAATTGCGACCCCAAGAGATCCCTAAGATTTTTTCCAATAAGTTTAAACATGTTAGTTATGATAAAAGGTTTTACACTGACGGATCTAATCTAGATGAGTCCACTGGCTTCGGTGTTTTCCACGAAAATTTTACCGCCTCCTACAAACTCGATGCTCCTGCTTCCGTGTACGTCGCAGAACTTGCTGCTATTCAGAACTCTCTTGGAATCATCGAAACCCTACCCATAGACCACTACTTCATCTTCACAGATAGTCTCAGTGCCATTGAGGCTCTGCGATCGATGAAGCCTGTGAAGCACACCCCGTATTTCCTGGGGAAAATACGGCGGTTTTTAAGTGCTTTAACAGATAAAAATTACCGGGTTACCTTAGCGTGGGTCCCTTCTCATTGCTCGATTCCGGGTAATGAAAAGGCTGACTCTTTAGCTAAGGTGGGTGCTATTGATGGCGATATTTATGAAAGACCAATTGCTTATGATGAATTTTATAGCATTTTGCGTCAGAGAACACTCAACAGTTGGCAATCATCATGGAACTCAGATGAACTGGGACGGTGGCTACATTCCATTTTTCCTAAGGTATCGACGAAAGCATGGTTCAAGGGGTTGGATGTAGGTCGGGACTTCATTCGCGTGATGTCCAGACTTATGTCCAATCACTACACGTTAAACACGCATCTCTTTCGTATCGGGCTTGTAGACAGTAATCACTGCGTTTGTGGCGATGGCTACCATGACATCGAGCATGTTGTTTGGTCGTGTGCCGAATTCTGTGATGTTAGGTCCGAGCTTACAGATTCCCTTCGGGCCCGAGGAAAACAACCTAACGTACCCGTTAGAGACATTCTGGGAAGCGGTGATCTCCAGTACATGACACAACTGTACTGTTATTTGAAAAAGACTGACATTAAAATTTAATATTCTTTTGTCTATTTGTCAAAATACCCTTATACGACGCTGGAGACACGAACGCGAAGAGCCTAAATCTATGTTTACAAAACAAAAAAGAACACCAGTCGAAACACAAATAGATCGTATATCTTAATTAGTTTTAAGCAAGAATTGTATTTCCCTCCTCTCACCTTAAATCCCCACTAGCTCGTAGTCAGCCGCGAGAATAAATAAAAGGCCTCCCTCTTTTCCCTGCTAACGTAGAATTAATACGAATTGTACTTGGCTCAGTAAAACAGAAAATGTATCGTGCCGTGTCAAATAAACTAATTTTAAACCTTACGTATGTTTCAATAAAGTAACGCAATTATCTTAACTGTCTAGAGTTCCTCTTTTTTCGAGACAAGGGCAAGCCTGTCTTTCCATCTTGAAATGGGGTTAACACGCCAAAATTTTTGTAAGCCGCAGTGCACTGCAAATTAAACTTCGGCTCTACTTCATTTCAAAAACATTCTTAAAAGGCATACTTTTACTTACAAACAAAATTACTTCTACATGAACTAATTACATTTTTTATCCTATGACTAACATTTTACATATAAACATTTTAATTTTATATATAAAATAAAATTACTTCTGTTGTTCCTTGTTTCTACGAAGCCCTCACCTCAAGTATGAACATCGTTTTGTTGATTTAGAACCTCTTGCTGAAAATAGCAGGGTACCAATGGAATGTATGGGAAAAATTTTACTTTCGAATTTTGTTTAGCGGAAGGACTCAAAAGTTTCATTGCCGCGAGCAAAATCTTTATGTAAAGATTCAGCTCAATCGGTCTTTGGAAAGTCATTGTTTTCTTCATTGGTCAAAAAAGGGAAATTTCAACTGTTTTGAGGCACTACATCTCAAAGACCAATTTAGCAAAAACTTTCCATGAGAACTTTTTTTCAAGAAGACGAAACTTTTGAGCTCTATTGCTAAACGGAATTCGTTGAGTCGATTTCCATTAGCACCCCAGTAAATAGCAATTACGTGCATTTATTTTTGTTTCAATGAGGAATGAAAACAATATAAACTCAGCCATAAAGTTCTGGTTTTTATTTTCAATCGAATAAGCAAAGTAAAGCCTTGGTGCTACATTCCGATGCAGAACTCGACTTTCTGTTTATTTATACACAGACTTCGCAGGCAACTGTTTAGTATACAGGACAATAGCGGGGCTAGCACTACGATACTACTGACACTAACAGTCTCTCCCGAGCCGAGACTCAAACCAACGACGACTGGCTTGTAAGACCAGCATCGCACCTCGAGACCATCTGGAAGAGCTAATTTTCAATCAAAAAGGTGTATTTATACACATTTATGCTTCGCATTTGATAATGAAAAGAGATTCTTTGCATGAGAAAATAATTATAAGCACGACTTATAAATATTGTGAGTGATTCGACTGTCAATTACCCCTCTAATTCATAAGTCAATATCATGATTTACATGGCAGACACAACTGTCAAATTAAAAAGCAGACTACACTGAACCAAATTGCTCGGACATAAGTGTATGATTATTGCTTGACTTAAACCTCATGACGATTGTGCATCCTTTTAGAACACATTATCATCTATCGCTTACGTCAGTGTGAGCTGCTCGATAGGTCAACCGTGTTTTCGGTTGCTTGTGGACTTGTCTTTGACCCTGTCCCTGAGATCTGTAGCTTCCAGGGCCGGCGTCACATTATTTTCCCGAGTGGGTAGTAAGGAATAGGGAAGGTTCATGGGTGACAAAGGCGTAGCCAGCGGAGCGACCTACTGATACCTGAACATAATTTTACGAAAAATCGACAGCATCAGCAATAGGGTGCCAATGGAATGTTTGAGAGAAATTAGATTTTCGAATTTCATTCAGTAGTAATACTTCCCATGAATTTTCCATGGAAGGTAATTATATAGGCTTATTTTCAAAAGCTATTCCACGCCCTTGCGAGTGGCTTTCCGAGAGTTTATCGGAACATTCGCCATGATGGACGAAAACATGCGTGTAGGCATGTTTTTGAGTTCTTTCTTCGTTTTATTTTCGCGTCAAAATTGTTGGAGTAGGTCTTACGCTTCTGGTTTGCTCAGAAACTCCGGATGGGACGCAGCTGGGGAACGTTGGGTGGGTTGGCCGACCTGGGTACCGCATCGATTTTCAGCCGCTCCATCTCCTCCAACGATTGCTTCGAGTAGTGGGCCGACACCAGATATAACCAGAGCACCGCGTCTTTGCGGCTGGCACTTCGTACTATAAATTTTCCCGTTCACGGCCAGTACGGAGCTTCTCGCTGATTGTCAGCCACAGCAGCACCTTCTTTGGGAGCTTGGTGTCTGAAATGAATTTCACCTCAGAGGTCACTTCCTTGGTGGGAAATGTAAAATACGGATTGCCCTACCAGTCGTTGTCATCCAGGGTAAGATAGGTCTCGGCGTCGACCACCATCACGTCGCGATTCGCCGGAAATATCGACTCGCCCATCTTATTCAGCCGCTGACACTGCGTCATTGCCTGCAGCTCCGAGACCAATGGACGGGACTGCCGCTTTCTGATGTCCATGTTCACAAGGTACTTTTTCATTGTTTGGCCAGTTGAACCGACTTCCCGATCAAGAGTACGCAGAGATGTAGCCACTTTTCCCTCGGTCTTCCTCTTTAGCAGCCTGTGGAGCTTCTTGACGCTCAGGGTCGTCGGCCGTCCGGAACCAGTCTTTCTTTCGATGCTCTGATTGTAGTCCAACAGTGCCAAGATGTTGTAGATACTGGAACAAGCGTAACCGGCGTCTCTTTTCCGTACGATGTATGTTTTCAACGCGGCGGGGAAACGTTCTTGGATCGCACACACTTCTGAACGGAATAGCTTCACTGTTTTCGCCATTACGGTTATAGTTCGAGTCATTTTTTTCTGCTGACTCATGGGTTACTATGGATGATGCTGTATTGGTAGTTCCGTAATTGTGTATTCTCGGAGAAAGCCACCCAAAATTTGACCTTAATCGAACTTCTGATGAGGTTTCACCTACAGTCGTGAAAGTCTTACATTTTTGACCAACCTAAAAATGCACAAAAATAGTTCTTGAAGTTTCCGAAATCGGTTTTTTTTTATAGCAAATCTCTTAGAAATGCATGCAATGTCGAGATCTTATGTTGTTTCATAAAAAAATTGTTTTAAAAACAAAAATTCAATTTCAGGGACATGAAAACTGTTGCGTTGGGAGACTCGAGCTACACCCGAACACAAGAGACACTCCCGAAAAAAAAAATAACATTACAAAAACATTAAAAAAACCTTTAAAATTGCTGTAACTGTACATAGCTATACCATAATTTCACTATGTTTTTTATTGTAGATACATCAATTTTACATTAAATATCATTGTCCAGAACAATAAAAAACATCGTTTTTGCCATTTTTACCATGAAAAAGGGGGGTCGTTATGTATCTTAATAGCATTTTTTCAGGCATTTTTCCCATACATTTAGAAGTCACTGACAATGTTTTTCATAGTAAAACTATTGTCGGTGGTAGATTCAACAACAAAAAACGTTGTTAAACATGGTAATGACAACAATCGTTTACAAGCTTAAAGTAAAAATACCGTGTTTTTTATGTTACAATTTTACAATTTTACAGCAATTTTTAAGGATTTTTTAATGTGTTTGTAATGTTATTTTTTTTCGGGCTCCCAGCTTGAACATTTCTTTCGTCGATCAAAAAATTTGTAACTTTGACCGCTTCGAGGCTCTACTTCCCGAAGTCCGATTGAGCTCAAATTTGTCATGGGAAATTTTTACGAGAAAACAAGACTTAACAACTCTATCGTAAATGAAATTTAGAACTCGATCGTAAATGAAACAATTAAAAAATAATCCTTTTCCTTGAGAAACGTTACAACTGTTCATAAATCTGTCGCTCGCAACATTACATTTTTTTGGTTTTGTCCGGTAGTTCCGTGTGGGTAAGTACCCACATGGATATTTTCCGAGTGGGTACTACTACCCATACGTCCCGCATGAAACGCCGGCCCTGGTAGCTTCAAAGTTTATGTTTTGTCAGTGCGTCTTTCAAAGACTACCTGAAGGTTAGTTCACGTCAGTGTTTTTCAAGACTACCTTTTATTGCATCTTACATTTTTTAAAACCTTTTTTCATTTCACCTAAAATAACGGGATGAAAAAAGAAATCGTGCACTACAAGGAGAAAGGGAGAACATTCTCTCTCGGGTAATAGGAGTGTCTGCAGCGAAAATATGTTTGATATTTTGCCTGAGCAAGAAGCGGTGAAATTGCTAATGAATCTATAACAAATTGAAATTTTGTTAAAAGGAGAAAGTTCCGCCTATTGTGGTAACTATTTCCTTTGAATTTGTTCGTTGAGAGGTCGACTGTAGAGATATTCAAATCGCTGTGATTACGGCTCAGCAGTCTTCAAATAAACTTAGAACGACACGGTTTTGATTCGTCCCGACGTTTCAACGCTTGGTTTGCGTCTTTTTCAAGGGAAACTGGTAAAATGGATTGTATTTAAAAATAGAAAAAAAAAATTTAAAACATTTTATTAATTTTGGTCGAACTATGTCAAGTTGTTCGTTCCATAAACTAGTGGTCATTTGCACATTTAGTTGGTCACTATCGGTAACATTCACTAAACATAACGAAAAACAAAATTACAATTATAAAAAGTTGTCGGTATTAGCGGACACAAACAATTTAAACCTTATCAGATATAGTACACTAAGTGGCGGGTAAAGATGTCGGATAAGTATGGCAGTTATTCTGCTTCTATTGAGCTTGAGCTATCTGGTATATTGTTTGATTCTGTGTGGTTTAGTTTTTGTAGTACGCCGGCATAGGCTGTGTTGAGGTTGTCTATGTCAACTCGTCTGTTCACTGTGTTGGGTGTGCAATAGATATGACACATCTCCAAAAATGGCAGATGGTGTGAGTTTGGGGCTCTGTCTAGTATGTGAGTCTTGTCGAAATTGAAACTGTGTTTGGTGTTGATACAATGTTCGAATAATGCTGTCTTTTCCCTTAGCTCTCTTAGTTCGTTGTTTTGTGTGTTTGTGTCGGTGTTCGCTTCCAAAATTTTGGCCAGCTTGTTTACATACGATGTGTGTCCGGATAATCTGGTTTTCAACTTGTTCGTGGTCATTCCGATGTAGCAGTTGCTGCAGTCATTGCATGTGATTTAATAAATAATATTTGAGTTATCGAATTTGTTTATAGGGTCCTTAACGTAACTGTGGAGTTTGCTAACGGTGGAATCGTCTCTGGTGGCGATGGTCAAATTAAGGAATTGTCTTCGGAAGGATTTGATGAGTCGACCAGTGAGCTTGGAGATGTAAAGCAACGATCGATACATGACTTCGTTAGGCTGCTGATCCGGTGCAGTTGTTGTTGGTTCGCTGTTAGTGTTAAGCTGAGCTGTGGTGATGCTGTTGGTGGTTGGTGGCTGCTGGACGACAGGTAATGATGGTTCAGTTAGGTGGCTGTTGTTGGTTGGTGGCTGCAAGACGATAGGTGGTGATGGTTCAGTTTGACGCGTTGTTGGAACGGGTAACGCTAAGTCCGAAGTATGAATAAACTGTATTGGGTGGGCATGGGGTGTTTTCCGTGGTACTCGTTAATGAGTCTGGATACTAGAGTTACCGGGTAGCAGTTGGATTTCAGTTGTTGGTGAATGATACTGCTAGTGTTGGTGGTGTCGTGGGTGGTTAGTGACTTCACTCGATGATTGAAGTTATTGGCGACATTAATTTTGTGCTTGTACTGATGAAATGAGTAGAAGTTGAGTATTCTCCCCGACGCAATGGGCTTGCAGTACCAATCAGTCGTAATAGATTGGTTTTCATTTCGAATAACCATCATATCAAGAAAAGGAAGTTTCCGATCCTGTTCAATTTCGATGGTAAATTGAAAACGTTGTTCGTGACGGTTAAAAACCGCTAACACTGTTTCAATACAATTTTTTGGTATTGCAAGGAACAGGTCGTCAACATATTTACGTAAGAAAGGGGCGTCAAAAGATAATTCTGCAAGCGCTCTTGTTATGATGTCTTCTAGTACTATGTCTGCCAAAACGGGGGACAAGGGGCTCCCCATAGCTGTACCATAGATTTGAAAATAAAATTTGCTGTCGTACCTGAAATAGCTGGCTTCCATGCAAAATTGGACAATTTACAAAAAGAGGCTGAGTGTTATGTTTGTCCGACACTGAAATCCGACATCTTTACCCACCACTTAGTGTACTATATCTGATAAGGTTTGAAATTGTGTGTGACCGCTAATACCGACAACTTTTTATAATTGTAATTTTGTTTGTCATTATGTTTAGTGAATGTTACCGATAATGACCAACTAAATGTGCAAATCACCACTAGTTTAGGGAACAAACAACTTGACATAGTTCGACCAAAATTAATAAAATGTTTAAAATATTTTGTCTATTTTTAAATACGATCAATTTTACCAGTTTCCTTTGAAAAAGACGCAAACCAAGCGTTGAATCGTCGGGACGAATCAAAATCGTGTCGTTCTAAGTTTATTTGAAGACAGCTAAGCCGTAATCCTAGCGATTTAAAATATTTCCTTTGAATTTAATATTTTCAAAAAGAAACTCTCAACGGATGTTTTTGACGTTAAAGTTACCTATCGAATTGGCCGTAGAGGCGAATGGCGCTTATTAACCGGGTCAATTAAGGGTCATATTCGTTTTATTGTAACATAAAAAACACGGTATTTTTACTGTAAGCTTGTAAACGATTGTTGTCATTACCATGTTTTAACAACGTTTTTTGTTGTTGAATCTACCACCGACAATAATTTTACCATAAAAACATTGTCAGTGACTTCTAAATGTATGGGAAAAATGCCTGAAAAAATGCTGTTAAGATACATAACGACCCCCCTTTTTCATGGTAAAAATGGCAAAAACGATGTTTTTTATTGTTCTGGACAATGATATTTAATGTAAAATTGATGTATCTACAATAAAAAACATAGTGAAATTATGGTATAGCTATGTACAGTTACATTAATACGGCGGTTTTTAAGTGCTTTAACAGATAAAAATTACCGGGTTACCTTAGCGTGGGTCCCTTCTCATTGCTCGATTCCGGGTAATGAAAAGGCTGACTCTTTAGCTAAGGTGGGTGCTATTGATGGCGATATTTATGAAAGACCAATTGCTTATGATGAATTTTATAGCATTTTGCGTCAGAGAACACTCAACAGTTGGCAATCATCATGGAACTCAGATGAACTGGGACGGTGGCTACATTCCATTTTTCCTAAGGTATCGACGAAAGCATGGTTCAAGGGGTTGGATGTAGGTCGGGACTTCATTCGCGTGATGTCCAGACTTATGTCCAATCACTACACGTTAAACACGCATCTCTTTCGTATAGGTCTTGTAGACAGTAATCACTGCGTTTGTGGCGATGGCTACCATGACATCGAGCATGTTGTTTGGTCGTGTGCCGAATTCTGTGATGTTAGGTCCGAGCTTATAGATTCCCTCCGGGCCCGAGGAAAACAACCTAACGTACCCGTTAGAGATATTCTGGGAAGCGGTGATCTCCAGTACATGACACAACTGTACTGTTATTTGAAAAAGACTGACATTAAAATTTAATATTCTTTTGTCTATTTGTCAGAATACCCGTATACGACGCTGGAGACACGAACACGAAGAGCCTAAATCTATGTTTAAAAAACAAAAAAGAACACCAGTCGAAAAACAAATAGATCGTATATCTTAATTAGTTTTAAGCAAGAATTGTATTTCCCTCCTCTCACCTTAAATCCCCACTAGCTCGTAGTCGGCCGCGAGAATAAATAAAAGGCCTCCCTCTTTTCCCTGCTAACGTAGAATTAATACGAATTGTACTTGGCTCAGTAAAACAGAAAATGTATCGTGCCGTGTCAAATAAACTAATTTTAAACCTAACGTATGTTTCAATAAAGTAACGCAATTATCTTAACTGTCTAGAGTTCCTCTTTTTTCGAGACAAGGGCAAGCCTGTCTTTCCATCTTGAAATGGGGTTAACACGCCAAAATTTTTGTAAGCCGCAGTGCACTGCAAATTAAACTTCGGCTCTACTTCATTTCAAAAACATTCTTAAAAGGCATACTTTTACTTACAAACAAAATTACTTCTACATGAACTAATTACATTTTTTATCCTATGACTAACATTTTACATATAAACATTTTAATTTTATATATAAAATAAAATTACTTCTGTTGTTCCTTGTTTCTACGAAGCCCTCACCTCAAGTATGAACATCGTTTTGATTTTCGAATTTCATTCAGTAGTAATACTTCCCATGAATTTTCCATGGAAGGTAATTATATAGGCTTATTTTCAAAAGCTATTCCACGCCCTTGCGAGTGGCTTTCCGAGAGTTTATCGGAACATTCGCCATGGTGGACGAAAACATGCGTGTAGGCATGTTTTTGAGTTCTTTCTTCGTTTTATTTTCGCGTCAAAATTGTTGGAGTAGGTCTTACGCTTCTGGTTTGCTCAGAAACTCCGGATGGGACGCAGCTGGGGAACGTTGGGTGGGTTGGCCGACCTGGGTACCGCATCGATTTTCAGCCGCTCCATCTCCTCCGACGATTGCTTCGAGTAGTGGGCCGACACCAGATATAACCAGAGCACCGCGTCTTTGCGGCTGGCACTTCGTACTATAAATTTTCCCGTTCACGGCCAGTACGGAGCTTCTCGCTGATTGTCAGCCACAGCAGCACCTTCTTTGGGAGCTTGGTGTCTGAAATGAATTTCACCTCAGAGGTCACTTCCTTGGTGGGAAATGTAAAATACGGATTGCCCTACCAGTCGTTGTCATCCAGGGTGAGATAGGTCTCGGCGTCGACCACCATCACGTCGCGATTCGCCGGAAATATCGACTCGCCCATCTTATTCAGCCGCTGACACTGCGTCATTGCCTGCAGCTCCGAGACCAATGGACGGGACTGCCGCTTTCTGATGTCCATGTTCACCAGGTACTTTTTCATTGTTTGGCCAGTTGAACCGACTTCCCGATCAAGCGTACGCAGAGATGTAGCCACTTTCCCTCGGTCTTCCTCTTTAGCAGCCTGTGGAGCTTCTTGACGCTCAGGGTCGTCGGCCGTCCGGAACCAGTCTTTCTTTCGATGCTCTGATTGTAGTCCAACAGTGCCAAGATGTTGTAGATACTGGAACAAGCGTAACCGGCGTCTCTTTTCCGTACGATGTATGTTTTCAACGCGGCGGGGAAACGTTCTTGGATCGCTGAACGGAATAGCTTCACTGTTTTCGCCATTACGGTTATAGTTCGAGTCATTTTTTTCTGCTGACTCATGGGTTACTATGGATGATGCTGTATTGGTAGTTTCGTAATTGTGTATTCTCGGAGAAAGCCACCCAAAATTTGACCTTAATCGAACTTCTGATGAGGTTTCACCTACAGTTGTGGAAGTCTTACATTTTTGACCAACCTAAAAATGCACAAAAATAGTTCTTGAAGTTTCCGAAATCGATTTTTTTATAGCAAATCTCTTAGAAATGCATGCAATGTCGAGATCTTATGTTGTTTCATAAAAAATTTGTTTTAAAAACAAAAATTCAATTTCAGGGACATGAAAACTGTTGCGTTGGGAGACTCGAGCTACACCCGAACACAAGAGACACTCCCGAAAAAAAATAACATTACAAAAACATTAAAAAAACCTTTAAAATTGCTGTAACTGTACATAGCTATACCATAATTAAACTATGTTTTTTATTGTAGTTCCGTGTGGGTAAGTACCCACATGGATATTTTCCGAGTAAGGAATACTACTCATACTACCCACATGAAACGCCGGCCCTGGTAGCTTTAAAGTTTATGTTTTGTCAGTGCGTCTTTCAAAGACTACCTGAAGGTTAGTTCACGTCAGTGTTTTTCAAGACTACCTTTTATTGCATCTTACATTTTTTTAAACCTTTTTTCATTTCACCTAAAATAACGGGATGAAAAAAGAAATCGTGCACTACAAGGAAAAAGGTAGAACATTCTCTCTCGGGTAATAGGAGTGTCTGCAGCGAAAATATGTTTGATATTTTGCCTGAGCAAGAAGCGGTGAAATTGCTAATGAATCTATAACAAATTGAAATTTTGTTAAAAGGAGAAAGTTCCGCCTATTGTGGTAACTATTTCCTTTGAATTTGTTCGTTGAGAGGTCGACTGTAGAGATATTCAAATCGCTGTGATTACGGCTCAGCAGTCTTCAAATAAACTTAGAACGACACGGTTTTGATTCGTCCCGACGTTTCAACGCTTGGTTTGCGTCTTTTTCAAGGGAAACTGGTAAAATGGATTGTATTTAAAAATAGAAAAAAAAAAATTTAAAACATTTTATTATTTTTGGTCGAACTATGTCAAGTTGTTCGTTCCATAAACTAGTGGTCATTTGCACATTTAGTTGGTCACTATCGGTAACATTCACTAAACATAACGAAAAACAAAATTACAATTATAAAAAGTTGTCGGTATTAGCGGACACAAACAATTTAAACCTTATCAGATGTAGTACACTAAGTGGCGGGTAAAGATGTCGGATAAGTATGGCAGTTATTCTGCTTCTATTGAGCTTGAGCTATCTGGTATATTGTTTGATTCTGTGTGGTTTAGTTTTTGTAGTACGCCGGCATAGGCTGTGTTGAGGTTGTCTATGTCAACTCGTCTGTTCACTGTGTTGGGTGTGCAATAGATATGACACATCTCCAAAAATGGCAGATGGTGTGAGTTTGGGGCTCTGTCTAGTATGTGAGTCTTGTCGAAATTGAAACTGTGTTTGGTGTTGATACAATGTTCGATTAATGCTGTCTTTTCCCTTAGCTCTCTTAGTTCGTTGTTTTGTGTGTTTGTGTCGGTGTTCGTTTCCAAAATTTTGGCCAGCTTGTTTACATGCGATGTGTGTCCGGATAATCTGGTTTTCAACTTGTTCGTGGTCATTCCGATGTAGCAGTTGCTGCAGTCATTGCATGGGATTTAATAAATAATATTTGAGTTATCGAATTTGTTTATAGGGTCCTTAACGTAACTGTGGAGTTTGCTAACGGTGGAATTGTCTCTGGTGGCGATGGTCAAATTAAGGAATTGTCTTCGGAAGGATTTGATGAGTCGACCAGTGAGCTTGGAGATGTAAAGCAACGATCGATACATGACTTCGTTAGGCTGCTGATCCGGTGCAGTTGTTGTTGGTTCGCTGTTAGTGTTAAGCTGAGCTGTGGTGATGCTGTTGGTGGTTGGTGGCTGCTGGACGACAGGTAATGATGGTTCAGTTAGGTGGCTGTTGTTGGTTGGTGGCTGCAAGACGATAGGTGGTGATGGTTCAGTTTGACGCGTTGTTGGAACGGGTAACGCTAAGTCCGAAGTATGAATAAACTGTATTGGGTGGGCATGGGGTGTTTTCCGTGGTACTCGTTAATGAGTCTGGATACTAGAGTTACCGGGTAGCAGTTGGATTTCAGTTGTTGGTGAATGATACTGCTAGTGTTGGTGGTGTCGTGGGTGGTTAGTGACTTCACTCGATGATTGAAGTTATTGGCGACATTAATTTTGTGCTTGTACTGATGAAATGAGTAGAAGTTGAGTATTCTCCCCGACGCAGTACCAATCAGTCGTAATAGATTGGTTTTCATTTCGAATAACCATCATATCAAACAAAGGAAGTTTCCGATCCTGTTCAATTTCGATGGTAAATTGAAAACGTTGTTCGTGACGGTTAAAAACCGCTAACACTGTTTCAATACAATTTTTTGGTATTGCAAGGAACAGGTCGTCAACATATTTACGTAAGAAAGGGGCGTCAAAAGATAATTCTGCAAGCGCTCTTGTTATGATGTCTTCTAGTACTATGTCTGCCAAAACCGGGGACAAGGGGCTCCCCATAGCTGTACCATAGATTTGAAAATAATATTTGCTGTCGTACCTGAAATAGCTGGCTTCCATGCAAAATTGGACAATTTACAAAAAGAGGCTGAGTGTTATGTTGGTCCGACACTGAAATCCGACATCTTTACCCACCACTTAGTGTACTATATCTGATAAGGTTTGAAATTGTGTGTGACCGCTAATACCGACAACTTTTTATAATTGTAATTTTGTTTGTCATTATGTTTAGTGAATGTTACCGATAATGACCAACTAAATGTGCAAATCACCACTAGTTTAGGGAACAAACAACTTGACATAGTTCGACCAAAATTAATAAAATGTTTAAAATATTTTGTCTATTTTTAAATACGATCAATTTTACCAGTTTCCTTTGAAAAAGACGCAAACCAAGCGTTGAATCGTCGGGACGAATCAAAATCGTGTCGTTCTAAGTTTATTTGAAGACAGCTAAGCCGTAATCCTAGCGATTTAAAATATTTCCTTTGAATTTAATATTTTCAAAAAGAAACTCTCAACGGATGTTTTTGACGTTAAAGTTACCTATCGAATTGGCCGTAGAGGCGAATGGCGCTTATTAACCGGGTCAATTAAGGGTCATATTCGTTTTATTGTAACATAAAAAACACGGTATTTTTACTGTAAGCTTGTAAACGATTGTTGTCATTACCATGT
>NC_073696.1:144313986-144350806 GCF_029784165.1 Wyeomyia smithii | reverse complement strand
ACACACTCGCGGCCTTTGGCCGACTCTATTGTCCAGGTGTATGCTGTCCTTACTCGCTACCGCTCGTTCGGACTTAACTAAGGGAAAGAAAACCTGTTTGAATAATCCTAGAAAACCAGTAGATCAGTTGTTTGTATGCGAGAGGCCGCCGCTTCCGACGGCGGGTCGGCGGCCGGCTCGGACCGCGGAAACCACGGCGGCTTTGCGCCGCCTCGGTTCCTTGCCCTCCATTATGCGTCTTCGCCGCATGAATTGTTTTATGTTAATTATAATCAACAAGCCGTTGAGACTAGTGTAAGTTATACCTACCATCGAAAAATTTCTCTCCGCGATGCCGTGAGACTCTTTAGGATCTGAGCCAAACCAGTTTGCGCGTTTCGGATCTAATAATTAGGCTTGATTTGCACCTCACAACAAAAGTGGTCATTGATAGTGACCAGTTACTAAGTCTGGTTACCAAATAATATCAAATAATAAAGGTAGAGTAGCAGCTTTGATACCGTGACCAGGATTCGCACCAATTTGTCATTACGCACTTGGCTATCGTGAGCCAGATTTTGCTACCAGTGATTCTGCCTTTCGTGCCCTTCGAAATTCTGCTTTTTGAAATATTCTGCCTTGTGTGTACGGTCATAGAATTCTGCCTTTCATGATTCTGCCTTTCGTGCTTCTGCCTTTCGTGATTCTGCCTTCTGTGGCGAACCCGGCAAGGTAAACAAAATTTAAATTCTCATTTGAAATATACTGCATATATTGTTGATTCTTCTGCGAATTATTGTGTCTCCGCTCCGCACACTACGTTATATCCGTACCGTTCGCCTTGTTTTGAGCCATCTGTGTACATGGCCAGAGATACCTTATATTTGGTGTTCTTTAACTCATTGAAGTACTGTTTCAATTCGCTAACTAATGATCCACTTTTGGTTCTCAGTAACATGGTTGCGTCTGTGGTAATCGTGTATCTTTCTCAAGGAGCACTGGTTGGCCTGATAAATATTTATTGCGTTGGTAGTGCTATGTTTAAGTTGTCTAAGACTTCTTTGCCTCTCTGTTTTGTGTTTGGATGAATCGTCCGTTGGTTTGAGTTCCACAACTCTCCAAATCAAACCTGCGTTGTGCACAACTTCTAATCGCTTCAGTACTTGATCCTCTGTTGATGATATGATGGGAGATGCGTATAGTAGTTTTTCAACTACTGTGACTTTGTTAACCTTTATTGCATCCTAAAAAAATTTACGTTGTTTACCCTGGTGTGTGGTTTTCCACACATACAACATTCTAATTTGTTTTGGACAAGAAACAACTTAATTTTGCCCCAAACTTATTTTTTTCATTGAGTGCATATATACCTGAAGCCATAGGTACCAAATAATCCTGTTTCGAAAATCGAATGAGGTATGTATGTGTGCGGAAGTATGTGTATGTGTGTATATTTTCATTCTTACGACCATAATATCTCGATTTTCTTATATCTACCAAAAAAAATTTTTTCGACATTTTTTTTATTGGCTTGAATCATGCTAAAACTATCCAAGAATCAAAATCTACATCGCCCAAGTACAGATTTAAACTCAAAGTTCGTTAAAATCAATTTTTACCGAACAACTTTTATACTCCAAAATCACATTTTTCGTTTAATTTGGCGATGCTCGTTTTTCTTTTAATTTCGAGGCTTTGTAAACTAGCGGAAGTTACCTATGAATGTTCTCGTGATTCAAATTTGAAGTATAGAGGTCTCTGCATCAAGTTTCGACCGTCATAGCGTCTCTACAGAACGTTTAGTCGATCAGCCGTTCTCGTTGTGTACATTCTTTGTTTGAGTTTGTCTATACTTTTAACAGTGAGTTATATTCAAAAAAACTCAAATATGAGTGACAAGTTTGAGTTTCGCGTGGTATCGGGCGCCAACTATGTCAAAGTCGCTGAGCATCGCATGTCTGATATCGCGAAAGAGGCTAGGCGCAGCCATACATCAGATGACAAAAAGGAAGAAAAGGAAAATAAAACCCAGGACGGCGCAGGGATAGCTGACTTAAGGTTAAAAAAAATTAGGAGCTTTATTATTGCGATTCTTAAGATTTATAGCGTTGCGAAACTTTAAACGCGTTTTTCTCAAAATCATGTTTTCAAAATCGGCGAGCAGTAGAACTGAAAATGTTTACATCCGATTGACTTGAAATTTTAACTGTAGCTTCTCCATTAGATTATCTAGTGAAGTACACACGATTTAAGCGATTGATTAACAACAACTAGAGTTATAAAAAACCAAGTCGTTTTCTTTTTGTCGAAACAGAACTTTCATTTTAAACCACTGCCATTTTGCGAAGAAAAATTCTAAAAATATAATCATGTGTACTTCACTAGCGACACTTATGTAGATAATGAAAAATTGTTTGTTCTGGTTATAGGTGGAGTTGGGCACAACTTCTAGTGCTCGCCGCGGAACAATTTAAAAAAAAAAGCGGTTCACGGTATGCGCTGCACAGCCGCCATTTTGTAACAAAAATAGCAATAAAAATATTTTTTCTATTCTGTAAGAGTTGCTCAATCCAATGATATATTATTCATATACCTTACAGCTCAAATGTCTTGTAAAAAAATCATGAAAAAAGCCTTGTTTTTTTTACCATTTGGTATATATTACCCCTTAAATTTGACTAGGGTATGGCGATCACCACCTCATCATCGATACAACTATTAGGATGACTTGAATGCGTTGTAAACAGGACGCTCTTAGCTCCTCGACATGCTCTCTGAAAGGGATATGTTGATCTAGTTTCACTTCGAGGCTTTTGTGACTGTTCTTCCGAGATATCTGTTGGTAGTTTTAGTACAGTATCGTCGTTTCCTTCGGTTTTCTGCATCTTTGATTGCGGAATAGAACGGTTACACTTTTTTCTGCGGAGATTTTAAATCCTGTCCTAAGCTGCCATTTTTGAATATGCATTAATGCACATTTATGGATATTTTCAGCGAAAAAAACGACTTTTAGAGCTTTTCAAGAGAAACAATTTGCAATGCTGATATCGTGAATATCTCAATTCTACTCAAATTTATGAATGTTTTTCATCAAAAAACACGCGTTTTTTATTTGTTTGTCATTTTTTTGGGGCAAATATAAAAAATATCTCTTGATCTCATTTTGAAGGGCATAATTGCCCTAAAATAAATGACAAACAAATGAAAATCGCAAGTTTTTTGATGAAAAACATTAATAACTTTGAGTAAAATTGAGATATTTACGATATCAGCATTGCAAATTGTTTCTCTTGAAAAGCTTTAGAAGTCGTTCAAAGACAGTTCTAGGGTGAAACTTGAAATAAAGAAGTCAGAGCGCAAAATGTGTTTTTCCAATATAAATCGGTTGCTTTCAAAGATAGAGAGAAACTTTTTTTTGAAAAGTTACTTAAAATTATTGAGCTATAACATTGTAGAATAAATTTTTCTTCTATCTACAAAGATAAAAAAGTTAGATACTTGATTGCATCGAAAATTTTGGCCACCCTAATTTTTGATAGTTTTTTCATAAGCGCTTTATTACATGTAATAACTTTGTAGAAGAAGGTTTTTCTCTGAAACATTGCTATAGAACTCTAGACTCAAATTTCCCCCTAAATTTGGTTTCTGGACCATTGTGCATTGTGCCTTTCATCTGAGTAACATTTTACTCACTAACTTTACGTCTGTAATAGCCAAACTAAACAAACGTAAGGGCGGTATAAAACCATTCAGCGAAAAAACGAACTTCACCGTTGAATGCTTCTTCCTCAGTTTTCTCCGGTTGCTTAAGCATTCACAGTTCTTGCTCCTAACCTCTGGAACGATCCTGATCCTGGAATTCAAGCCTTTTCAGCCACTATCGAGTAATTATGGATGACCGATACAATTTCTAATTAGAGTACATGCGGAGGAAGTATATCGGTGCTGGACACGAACAAGTATGGGAAGCTCAAAATCATCGCTTACATTCGTTTGCCAGTTATCTTGGTCGCTAGATACGCTAAGCCATTTTGCCGTAGCCGAGAATGAATCGAAAGTTTGATATTATAGAGAAAAACTATGTGAACCACTACTCGAAAAGCCAGAAGAAAAAACTTTATGAAATAAACTATTCGTTTAATGAAATAAACTATTCGTTAAAACATTTATTTAAGTTTTCGTAATCACCGAAGCTGGCTGATTTATTGCGGCAGAACACTATAACTATTTCCACTATTTCCGAAAGTGCCATAACGCAAGGAGCCATTTGTTATTCTGCCTTATGAAATATTCTGCCTTTCGTAATTCTGCTTTTCGTGATTCTGCCTTTCGTGATTCTGCCTTTCGTGATTCTGCCTTTCGTGATTCTGCCTTTTGATTTTCTGCCTTTCGTAGGATACCCTTGCTGGGTATGCCACAGAAGGCGAATATATATATATATATATATATATATATATATATATATATATATATATATATATATATATATATATATATATATATATATATATATATATATATATATATATATATATATATATATATATATATATATATATATATATATATATATATATATATATATATATATATATATATATATATATATATATATATATATCTATATATATATATATATATATATATATATATGTATATATATATATATATATATATATATATATATATATATATATATATATATATATATATATATATATATATATATATATATATATATATATATATATATATATATATATATATATATATATATATATATATATATATATATATATATATATATATATATATATATATATATATATATATATATATATATATATATATATATATATATATATATATATATATATATATATATATATGAAGTCAGAGTGGTCTATGTACATTGGTGAGATAAAATCACTTATTTCGCAAAGAAACTGTTAATTTCATGTATTCCCATGTTAAACCACATCATAACCTTTATATTGAAACATTCTGTTTGAAAGAATCTGTTGGACAGAATTTTATTCAGAGATTTTTAGAAAGTTGCTTCTCCTGAAAAATTTGCTCGATGGCACATAGACCACTCTGTTCCGCAACGGCTCATATGTCAAATTTATAATAATGCTCACTCCGTTTAGCTATTGTTAAGGCAAGGCAAGGTGAACAAATTTTAAATACTCATTTAGAATATACTGCATATATTGTTGATTCTTCTGCGAATTATTGTGTCTCCGCTCCGCACACTACGTTATATCCGTACCGTTCGCCTTGTTTTGAGCCATTTGTGTACATGGCCAGAGATACCTTATATTTGGTGTTCTTTAACTCATTGAAGTACTGTTTCAATTCGCTAACTAATGATCCACTTTTGGTTCTCAGTAACATGGTTGCGTCTGTGGTAATCGTGTATCTTTCTCAAGGAGCACTGGTTGGCCTGATAAATATTTATTGCGTTGGTAGTGCTATGTTTAAGTTGTCTAAGACTTCTTTGCCTCTCTGTTTTGTGTTTGGATGAATCGTCCGTTGGTTTGAGTTCATCAACTCTCCAAATCAAACCTGCGTTGTGCACAACTTTTAATCGTTTCAGTACTTGATCCTCTGTTGATGATATGATGGGAGATGCGTATAGTAGTTTTTCAACTACTGTGACTTTGTTAACCTTCGTTGCATCTTAAAAAAACTTACGTTGTTTACCCTGGTGTGTGGTTTTCCACACATACAACATTCTAATTTGTTTTGGACAAGAAACAATTTAGTTTTGCCCCAAACTTATTTTTTTCATTGAGTGCATATATACCTGAAGCTGTAGGTACCAAATAATCCTGTTTCGAAAATCGAATGAGGTATGTATGTGTGCGGAAGTATGTGTATGTGTGTATATTTTCATTCTTACGACCATAATATCTCGATTTTTTAATATCTACCAAAAAAAAATTTTTCGTCATTTTTTTTTATTGGCTTGAATCATGCTAAAACTATCCAAGAATCAAAATCTACATCGCCCAAGTACAGATTTAAACTCAAAGTTCGTTTAAATCAATTTTTACCGAACAACTTTTATACTCCAAAATCACATTTTTCGTTAAATTTGGCGATGCTCGTTTTTCTTTTAATTTCGAGGCTTTGTAAACTAGCGGAAGTTACCTATGATCGTTATCGTGATTCAAATTTGAAGTATAGAGGTCTTTGCATCAAGTTTCGACCGTCATAGCGTCTCTACAGAACGTTTAGTCGATCAGCCGTTCTCGTTGTGTACATTCTGTGTTTGAGTTTGTCTATACTTTCAACAGTGAGTTATATTCAAAAGTACTCGAATATGAGTGACAAGTTTAAGTTTCGCGTGGTATCGGGCGCCAACTATGTCAAAGTCGCTGAGCATCGCATGTCTGTTATCGCGAAAGAAGCTAGGCGCAGCCATACATCAGATGACAAAAAGGAAGAAAAGGAAAATAAAACCCAGGAAGGACAACTTTACGGAGCAGGGATAGCTGACTTAAGGTTAAAAAAAATTAGGGGCTTTATTATTGCGATTCTTAAGATTTATAGCGTTGCGAACCTTTAAACGCGTTTTTCTCAAAATCATGTTTTCAAACTCGGCGAGCAGTAGAACTGAAAATGTTTACATCCGATTGACTTGAAATTTTAACTGTAGCTTCTCCATTAGATTATCTAGTGAAGTACACACGATTTTAGCGATTGATTAACAACAACTAGAGTTATAAACAACCAAGTCGTTTTTTTTTGTCGAAACAGAACTTTCATTTTAAACCACTGCCATTTTGCGAAGAAAAATTCTAAAAATATAATCATGTGTACTTCACTAGCGACACTTATGTAGATAATGAAAAATTGTTTGTTCTGGTTATAGGTGGAGTTGGGCACAACTTCTAGTGCTCGCCGCGGAACAATTAAAAAAAAAAAAGCGGTTCACGGTATGCGCTGCACAGCCGCCATTTTGTAACAAAAATAGCAATAAAAATATTTTTTCTATTCTGTAAGAGTTGCTCAATCCAATGATATATTATTCATATACCTTACATCTCAAATGTCCTGTAAAAAAATCATGAAAAAAGCCTTGTTTTTTTTAGCATTTGGTATATATTACCCCTTAAATTTGACTAGGGTATGGCGATCACCACCTCATTGTGTCGATACAACTATTCGGATGACTTGAATGCGTTGTAAACAGGACGCTCTTAGCTCCTCGACATGCTCTCTGAAAAGGATATTTTTTTTTTTCTTCACATAACATTTATTTGACACGGCACAAATACAATTTAATGTTTAACGGCGCCAATTATATCTGATGACTTAAAAACTAAAGCAAATTTTTTATCCTCGCTGCCGACTACGAGCTGAAATTAAGTCTAACTTAAAACTAGCATGGGATTTCCAATCAGTGTTTTGTTGTTCAATGGTCGTCTGATAATCGTCGAATGGCATGTATGGATTCGTTCTGCTGAGCCACGATGTCGTGAGTTGGGACAGAGGCTCGTAGTCCTTGGGTCCTGGTTCTGTTGTGCGGGGTCTGGTTGCTGGTTTTGTGCTTAAGGTTCAAACGTGTTCTTGTCGTTTTGTTGGGTGTAGACGGAGGGGAACGGGACTAGACTGGGGCGTGGATGGATTTCAGGAAAACGTATATAAGGGACATGTAGGATAGGTCACGGCTCGCCAAGACATCACGAACAGGAACAGCCGGCTGTCTACCCTCGGCCTGCAGGGAAGCTATTAATTTAGACCTGGCGTCACGGTGTACAGGGCATGACCAAACCACATGCTCTATGTCGTGATAACCTTCACCACAGGCACAGATACCACTTTCCCCGAGCCCAACACGACGGAGGAGCGCGTCAAATCTATAGTGATTGGACATAAGCCGGGACATCACGCAAATGAAATCCCGACCTACATCCAACCCCTTGAACCACGGGTTCGTCGATACTTTGGGGATTATGGAATGTAACCACCTTCCCAATTCCCCTCTGGTCCAAGCATTTTGCCAACTGATGATCGTATTCTGACGTACAAGTGCGAAAAATTCATTAAAGGCAATTGGTCTTTCATAAATATCACCGTTTGTTGCGCCCACCTTAGCCAAAGAGTCCGCTTTCTCATTACCCGGTATCGAGCAGTGAGAAGGGACCCACGCTAAGGTAATCTGAGTAGATTTTTCGGATAAAGCACTCAGATGTTCCCGTATTTTCCCCAGGAAATACGGAGAGTGCTTAACATCTTTCATCGATCGGAGAGCCTCAATGGAACTGAGACTGTCCGTAAAGATGAAATAATGGTCCGTGGGCATTTTTTCGATAATCCCTAGGGTGTACTGAATTGCAGCTAATTCTGCGACGTAAACAGAAGCAGGATTATCGAGCTTATGGGAGACGGTTAAATTGTTATTGAAGATACCGAAGCCAGTGGACCCATCAAGAAGTGATCCGTCAGTGTAGTACATATTGTCGGTGTAGTACATATTGTCGCAGTTGATGTTTCGATATTTATTGGAAAAAATTTTAGGGATCTGCTGCACGCGTAAATGATCCGGGATTCCACGAGTTTCTTCTATCATGGATGTATCGAAAAACACAGTAGAATCAGAAGTATTTGATAAGTCGACACGATTTGGAATATTCGAAGAAGGGTTAATATTTTGGGACATGTGATTGAAATACAATGTCATAAAACGGGTTTGAGAATTAAGTTCGATTAACCTTTCAAAATTTTCAATCACGGGACGGTTCAAGACCTCACATTTGATTAGAATACGAGAAGACAGGCTCCAGAAGCGGTTTTTCAATGGTAGTACTCCAGCTAAAACCTCCAAACTCATCGTATGGGTCGACTGCATGCAACCTAAGGCGATACGCAAACAACGATATTGTATTCGCTCCAGTTTGATCAAATGTGTGTTTGCTGCGGAGCGGAAGCAGAAACACCCGTATTCAATAACAGACAATATCGTTGTTTGGTAAAGCCTTATAAGGTCTCCTGGATGGGCTCCCCACCATTGTCCGGTTATTGTACGAAGAAAATTCACTCTTTGTTGACATTTTTTCATCAGATACCTCACGTGACAACCCCAGGTGCCTTTAGAGTCGAACCAGACACCAAGATATTTGTGTACCAAAACCTGAGAAATCGTTTTACCCATTAATTGTGTTTGAAGCTGAGCAGGTTCATGCTTCCTAGAAAAAACTACTATCTCAGTCTTCTCCGGAGAGAATTCGATACCTAGCTGTAAAGCCCAAGCAGACAAATTGTCCAAGGTATCTTGCAATGGTCCTTGCAAATCGGCAGCTTTGGCTCCTGTAACAGAGATTACACTGTCGTCTGCAAGTTGTCTTATCGTGCATGAATTTGCCAGACATTCGTCGATGTCATTTACATAAAAGTTGTAAAGAAGGGGGCTTAAACATGAGCCCTGGGGAAGACCCATGTAGCTAATGCGAAAAGTTGCCAAATCGCCATGCGTAAAATGCATGTGCTTTTCGGACAACAAGTTGTGCAAAAAATTGTTCAAAATTGGAGAAAATCCTTGTCGGTGAAGTTTACCCGAAAGAATGTCAATAGAAACGGAATCAAAAGCCCCCTTAATGTCCAAGAACGCAGACGCCATTTGTTCTTTACGAGCATACGCCAGCTGAATATCTGTTGAAAGCAACGCAAGACAATCATTCGTCCCTTTGGCACGGCGGAAGCCAAATTGAGTTTCTGATAGTAGACCATTTGATTCGACCCAGTGGTCTAAACGACGGAGTATCATTTTTTCCATCAATTTCCGGATACAGGATAGCATTGCAATCGGCCTATAAGAGTTGTGATTAGAAGCTGGTTTCCCTGGTTTTTGGATGGCGATCACCTTCACTTGCCTCCAATCCTGCGGTACAATGTTTTGCTCCAGGAACTTATTGAACAAGTTCAACAAGCGCCTCTTGGCATTGCCGGGTAGATTCTTCAACAAGTTGAATTTGATTCTATCTAATCCAGGCGCGTTATTGTTACAGGACAGGAGGGCAACTGAAAATTCTGCCATCGTAAAAGGTGATTCTATCGCGTCGTGGCCCGGAGACGCATCGCGAACAATATTTGGCGCAGGAACAGAGTCCGGACATACTTTCCTGGCAAAATCAAATATCCACCTACTTGAAGACTCCTCGCTTTCGTTGACCGTTACGCGATTCCGCATTCTTCGGGCTGTGTTCCAAAGAGTGCTCATCGATGTCTCCCTCGACGTCTCGTTCACGAACCGACGCCAATATCCACGTTTCTTTGCTTTAGCCAAGCTTTTAAGCTTGGTATCAAGCTCCGAATACCGTAAATAGTCGCCAGGTATACCTCCCGTCTGGTAGGCCTTAAACGCGTCGGATCTTTGCGTGTAGACATCGGAGCACTCTTGGTCCCACCACGGAGTGGGAGGCCGTTCTTTGATCGTTACGCCGGGATATTTCTTCGTTTGGGCTTGCAACGCGGCGTCGAGAATCAAGCCCGCGAGGAGGTTGTATTCTTCAAGTGGTGAATGATGTTGAATCGACTCGACCGCTTTTGAAATCATTTCCTCGTATAACTTCCAATCGACATTTCGTGTGAGGTCATACGGAATGTCAATTGGTCGCATGCGAGTTGACCCGTTAGTAATTGAAATAAGAATAGGCAGATGGTCGCTACCGTGAGGATCGAGGATTACCTTCCATGTGCAATCCAACCGTAGCCGACGTCGAACATAAGGATAGATCCAAAGCGCTTGGGCGCGCTGGAGGTTTCGGGATACGTGTCATTTCACCGTTGTTTAAAATAGTCATGTCGAAGTCATCGCAAAGGTTATAGATTAAAGAGGAGCGGTTATCATTGTATGGGGAACCCCAAGCCACGCCATGAGAGTTGAAGTCTCCCAAAATCAAACGTGGCGAGGGAAGAAGTTCTATTAAATCAAAGAGCAGCCGTTGCCCAACCTGTGCTCTGGGGGGAATATATATTGAGGCAATACAAAGCTCTTTACCTTGTATTGTCATTTGACATGCGACAACTTCGATGCCTGGAATCGAGGGGAGGTTAATACGATAGAAAGAATAGCACTTTTTAATCCCTAAAAGTACTCCTCCATATGGGGTGTCTCGATCAAGGCGAATAATATTAAAATCATGGAAGTTGAGATCAATATTTGAAGTAAGCCAAGTTTCACAAAGGGAAAATGCATCGCATTTGTTTTTATTTATCAAAACTTTAAACGAATCAATTTTTGGTAAAATACTTCTACAATTCCACTGTAAGACAGAGATAGAATCCTTCATATACGCAGTTGAATTAGGCATCGAAGGATACAATCGCTGCAAGGAGGGGCCATTGGGCAGTCAACTGCTTCAAAAATGATCTAACTGTTGGGAGGAATGCTGTAAGAAAAATTTTAATTGGATCGGGTACATTGAAAGTTTCAAAAATCCAGTCCACAATGTCAGAAAATTTCACTAATCCAGAGTTTGTTTCATCAACTGGGAGTGTAAAAGGAGCAACTGGGGTTTTAGATGTTCCTGGCAGTGCTGGGAACTCCTTCTGGGACTTTAAATTTGCCAGCCCAGGAGGAGTTTGCTTCGGTTTTTCCGCAGCACTGTTTGGTTTGTTTGTAACCTTCATTTCACTTTGAGAAATCTTAGGACCTTTTCTGGGAAGTTTAGGAGAGGAAACACTTTTCCTCTTTCTAGACTCCCCAGGATTGGCGAAGATGCTCCCGCTGGTGAATCGTCAGAATCGGTTTCCTCAGAGGGCAACAGATCGAAGGGGTTCGAAGTAACGGGAGAAGTGGTAACGGTCTTCTTCAGCATGTCAGCGTAGGAACGCTTTGAACGCTCTTTGAGAGACCGTTTTATTTTATCCCTGCGCTGCATGTACACCGCACATGTCGAGAGCTCATGCAGATTTTCCCCGCAGTGAATACACTTTTCAGCGTTAACACTGCAAGAATCTTCCGCATGAGACTCCCCACACTTGCCACAACGTGCCTTATTGCAGCAGTAGGCGGCTGTATGGCCTAACTGCTTGCAATTCAGGCAGTTCATGACGCGGGGCACGTAGAGCCTCACAGGGAGACGAACCCGGTGGATCGAGACGTGGCTTGGTAGTGCAGACCCGGCGAACGTAACTCGAAACGAGTCTGACGGAGTGTATACTGTTTTGCCACCGATGATCGATGCTGACCGCAATTGCTTGCAGTCGAGCACCTTTACTTCGGGACACGTTTTGTTCTTAAAGCACCCTTTGGCACTTTGTAGTATACACTCGACGGACAGACTCGAATCGGTTATGACACCGTCGATCTCCACGTCTCGTGCGGGTATGTAAACGCGATACTCGCGTGTGAAGAGCTCAGAGCAAGCTATATCGTTGGCCTCTTTCAGGTTACCGACCACGACACGGAGCTTGTTAGGCCGGACCTTGGAAATTTCGGTCACGCCCTTGTACTCCTTCGTCAGGTCTTTAGAAATCTGCAAGAGGTTCAACTTTTTCGATTTCGGTCCTGCCTTTGGCCGAAAATAAACAGTATAGCTGCCCTGGGCTCCGTCTGGGTAAAGCCTGGGGCGAGGGGGGACTGAAGAATGAACAGGGGAGGGGGTAACAGAAGGGTCAGGGTCAGAGGGGTTCGGGGATGGTGGCGCGGGAGGCGAGGGATCTACATCCATCTTAAGTCTAGCGCACTAGCGCTGACAAGAACACGTACCTTTTTATTTCTCCCTTCCAGTAAGGTTGGTTGTCCGATCGTTCGAAGTAGCAGCCGTTACAGCCAGCAGCACCAATACAGCAGCACTAAACAGCCACCAGCAGCGAGCCAGGTGTGAGATCACTCCACACAGCGATACGACTAGCTGACACTGATGGCTTCTTCTTTTTCCTCGTTTGTGTCTCGTCCACTGCTGTAGCACAATCCAGCCAGCAGCCAAATCGGCTTACGCACCAGCTGGCAGTCACGATGCGAAACAGTTGCACAAAGGAACGACCTTGAACCCGGATTTATTTCACTCGACCAGGCAAACAATGCCAACACTTGTTCACACGTCTTTTGTTTTATACTCTATCGGACCGATCACCAAACACGTCCAGTACTGATGCGTGTTCGGCACAGAATGATCTGAAAAGGATATGTTGATCTAGTTTCACTTCGAGGCTTTTGTGGCTGTTCTTCCGAGATATCTGTTGGTAGTTTTAGTACAGTATCGTCGTTTCCTTCGGTTTTCTGCATCTTTGATTGCGGAATAGAACGGTTACACTTTTTTCTGCGGAGATTTTAAATCCAGTCCTAAGCTGCCATTTTTGAATATGCATTAATGCACATTTATGGATATTTTCAGCAAAAATCTAGAAATATCTTTACAACAAATGAAAATATCAAACCAATATATTCTACGAAAATGCAAGGTTTAGCAGAATGAACAAAATCTTAGAACATTCTGAATTGTTTCGACGATTACAGAAAAAGTTATGGACGAAAAACTAATTTTGAGGAGTGTTCCTCGTTAAACTCTATTTCGTCAAATTAGACGTACAGATAGAAGATTACAATGTTCAGCAATTCTTTTACTTATAGATTTCTCTACAACTTTGTTGAAGAAAGTAATCTGGTATTTTGAAAATTAGAAAAAATAGTTTTTATATCTAACTACTAAGGGGATTGATCAAAAAACCGAAAACACCAAAAGAAAGGTCTTGTTATATGGAATAAACTTGCTGAAGACACTGGGTACCTATATAAAGTTATTGAAATTTTTGTCACGTTTTTAAATTGAATTTACTCGAATTTAAAAAATAAAATATTTTTAAAAATTCCTTCATTTATAGAGTCAAGTATGCCCTTCAAAATGAGACCAAGAAATATTTTTTATGTTTGCCCCAAAAAGAATGACAAACAAATGAAAAACGCATGTTTTTTGATGAAGAACATCAATAACTTTGGGTAGAATTGAGATATTTACGATATCAGCATTGCAAATTGTTTCTCTTGAAAAGCTCTAAAAGTCGTTTGAAGACAGTTTTAAGGTGAAACTTGAAATAAAGAAGTTAGAGCGCAAAATGTGTTTTTTTCAAAATAAATCGGTTGTTCTCAAAGATAGAGAAAAACTTTTTTTACAAAGTTACTTAAAATTATTGGAGCTATAACATCGTAGAACAAGTTTTTCTTCTATCTGCAAAGATAAAAAAGTTAGATACTTGATAGCATCGAAGATTCTGGTCAATAAGTTCAATAAGCGCTTCATCATATGTAACAACTTTGTAGAAGAAAGTTTTTCTCTAAAACATTGCTATAGAGCTCTAGACCCCAAATTTCCCCCTAAATTTGGTTTCTGGACCATTATGCACTGTGCACTGTTAGAAATTTGTAATTTTGATTGTTAGGATTTGATTTTGTTAGGATACTTGTTAAAAAAAAGGGAAGTAAACTTACACTAACTTAATTGCTAACTTATTGGCTATAAAGAGAACTTATCGTAGCAATTGAGGATTGCAACGATTTTTGTCGAAAATTGTTAATAATTTTATTCGACATAGCTTCTAAAATCAATTTTTACCGAACAACTTTTATACTCCAAAATCACATTTTTCGTTAAATTTGGCGATGCTCGTTTTTCTTTTACTTTCGAGGCTTTGTAAACTAGCGGAAGTTACCTATGATCGTTATCGTGATTCAAATTTGAAGTATAGAGGTCTTTGCATCAAGTTTCGACCGTCATAGCGTCTCTACAGAACGTTTAGTCGATCAGCCGTTCTCGTTGTGTACATTCTTTGTTTGAGTTTGTCTATACTTTTAACAGTGAGTTATATTCAAAAGTACTCAAATATGAGTGACAAGTTTAAGTTTCGCATGGTATCGGGCGCCAACTATGTCAAAGTCGCTGAGCATCGCATGTCTGTTATCGCGAAAGAGGCTAGGCGCAGCCATACATCAGATGACAAAAAGGAAGAAAAGGAAAATAGACCCCGGGAAGGACAACTTTACGGAGCAGGGATAGCTGACTTAAGGTTAAAAAAAATTAGGGGCTTTATTATTGCGATTCTTAAGATTTATAGCGTTGCGAACCTTTAAACGCGTTTTTCTCAAAATCATGTTTTCAAACTCGGCGAGCAGTAGAACTGAAAATGTTTACATCCGATTGACTTGAAATTTTAACTGTAGCTTCTCCATTAGATTATCTAGTGAAGTACACACGATTTTAGCGATTGATTAACAACAACTAGAGTTATAAACAACCAAGTCATTTTTTTTTGTCGAAACAGAACTTTCATTTTAAACCACTGCCATTTTGCGAAGAAAAATTCTAAAAATATAATCATGTGTACTTCACTAGCGACACTTATGTAGATAATGAAAAATTGTTTGTTCTGGTTATAGGTGGAGTTGGGCACAACTTCTAGTGCTCGCCGCGGAACAATTAAAAAAAAAAGCGGTTCACGGTATGCGCTGCACAGCCGCCATTTTGTAACAAAAATAGCAATAAAAATATCACACACGATGTCGTGATGTGTGTGATGTGTGTTGGAAGATACTGTTGTAGTGTAGTTAACCAACAGCAATTTAACACCAATGCACCATATTTTGACGAGAACTTGTTTGTTTTGTTTTTGCCCTGAGGACGAGGAAATATATCCTTGAAACGTCGGCTTTGACATAATAAAACGTGTTTTAAAGTAACCCGTGACCGAAATTGCCATCATCGAACCCATTAACTATTTATTGGTCAAACAACGCTTAACATAAAAAAAAAAAAAAAAAAATATTTTTTCTATTCTGTAAGAGTTGCTCAATCCAATGATATATTATTTATATACCTTACATCTCAAATGTCCTGTAAAAAATCATGAAAAAAGCCTTGTTTTTTTTTAGCATTTGGTATATATTACCCCTCAAATTTGACTAGGGTATGGCGATCACCACCTCATTGTGTCGATACAACTATTCGGATGACTTGAATGCGTTGTAAACAGGACGCTCTTAGCTCCTCGACATGCTCTCTGAAAAGGATATGTTGATCTAGTTTCACTTCGAGGCTTTTGTGGCTGTTCTTCCGAGATATCTGTTGGTAGTTTTAGTACAGTATCGTCGTTTCCTTCGGTTTTCTGCATCTTTGATTGCGGAATAGAACGGTTACACTTTTTTCTGCGGAGATTTTAAATCCAGTCCTAAGCTGCCATTTTTGAATATGCATTAATGCACATTTATGGATATTTTCAGCAAAAATCTAGAAATATCTTTACAACAAATGAAAATATCAAACCAATATATTCTACGAAAATGCAAGGTTTAGCAGAATGAACAAAATCTTAGAACATCCTGAATTGTTTCGACGATTACAGAAAAAGTTATGGACGAAAAACTATTTTTGAGGAGTGTTCCTCGTTAAACTCTATTTCGTCAAATTAGACGTACAGATAGAAGATTACAATGTTCAGCAATTCTTTTACTTATAGATTTCTCTACAACTTTGTTGAAGAAAGTAATCTGGTATTTTGAAAATTAGAAAAAATAGTTTTTATATCTAACTACTAAGGGGATTGATCAAAAAACCGAAAACACCAAAAGAAAGGTCTTGTTATATGGAATAAACTTGCTGAAGACACTGGGTACCTATATAAAGTTATTGAAATTTTTGTCACGTTTTTAAATTGAATTTACTCGAATTTAAAAAATAAAATATTTTTAAAAATTCCTTCATTTATAGAGTCAAGTATGCCCTTCAAAATGAGACCAAGAAATATTTTTTATGTTTGCCCCAAAAAGATTGACAAACAAATGAAAAACGCATGTTTTTTGATGAAGAACATCAATAACTTTGGGTAGAATTGAGATATTTACGATATCAGCATTGCAAATTGTTTCTCTTGAAAAGCTCTAAAAGTCGTTTGAAGACAGTTTTAAGGTGAAACTTGAAATAAAGAAGTTAGAGCGCAAAATGTGTTTTTTTCAAAATAAATCGGTTGTTCTCAAAGATAGAGAAAAACTTTTTTTACAAAGTTACTTAAAATTATTGGAGCTATAACATCGTAGAACAAGTTTTTCTTCTATCTGCAAAGATAAAAAAGTTAGATACTTGATAGCATCGAAGATTCTGGTCAATAAGTTCAATAAGCGCTTCATCATATGTAACAACTTTGTAGAAGAAAGTTTTTCTCTAAAACATTGCTATAGAGCTCTAGACCCCAAATTTCCCCCTAAATTTGGTTTCTGGACCATTATGCACTGTGCACTGTTAGAAATTTGTAATTTTGATTGTTAGGATTTGATTTTGTTAGGATACTTGTTAAAAAAAAAGGGAAGTAAACTAACACTAACTTAATTGCTAACTTATTGGCTATAAAGAGAACTTATCGTAGCAATTGAGGATTGCAACGATTTTTGTCGAAAATTGTTAATAATTTTATTCGACATAGCTTCTAATGTTTCAACACCAGTAAGTCTATGTAATTAGACTGTACCAAACCAAGGAGGAGGCTTCAAAATCATTTTCAGAATTTTATTCTGAATCCTTTGAAGCGTTTTCTTCCTTGTTGAACAGCAACTTGACCAGATCGGTACAGCATAAAGCATTGCTAGTTTAAAAATTTGTTTGTAGGGGAACTGCTCCATTATTCATCTCATTAAGCCGATATTCACGATGAATGCACGGAATAAACAACAAATTTTCATGAAATCATTGAACAAATAAACAAAATACGCTTACGTGCTCTTATAGAATCGTTCAGTATTGTATATTTAGAAAACTTAGCTAGATTTATCCTGAATTTTGTAAAACAAACCATTTTGCACAACGCTTCCATATCCATCTCAAAACTTGAATCACTGCTCAATTACTCATCTCACGACGCCCCCATATTCATCACACTGCAGTGCACTGTTAATCACGAATGAATCACATGATCATGAATGAACGTAGTCGCAGCCCGTCGTAGTAGGTTACCTAGATATCCGCTGTAGTTGTTTACGTGCTAATATGGTACCCTAGGTAACCACTACAGTGCTGTCCATTTATGTCAATTATGTCGAAATAATTAAAGAAAAAATTTTCAGTATGATTTGTTCGTATTAACAGAAACCGATTTGGCAACTTTTGATTTTCTTCAAGGCAGTGAAAACAGATGAAAATACATACAGTTGAAATTTAGGAATTGTAGAATTTCATCTCATATATTTCTGCTAATTCAAGGTGGTTTTTGGAAATTTGAGGTGAACACTTCAAAGATTAAAGTACCGTCATCCAGGGTGAGATTGTGCCAAAAAATGATGCTTTTTTGATCTCAAGCTTCTAACGCACACATTTAAGCAAAGAATTCGATCCAAAATACACCAATGTTTTGTTATCAACTACAACAAATATGGTTGAGTTGCAATAAACTATAATTTTGCTAAAAATACATGAACTTTGGCACAATCTCACCCCTTCTATGGGGTGAGATTGTGCCAAAAACAAAAAGTTGAATTTAATACCTGTTAAATGAATAGTAGTGTGTCTACGAATAATCCACATGACTAACATGATAAAACAGTAAGTATAGGGACGACCATTAACAACGTGGACTATTAAGGGGCTTTAGGGGGTTGATCAGAAACTATGTATCATATGAATTATATAAAAATGTATGACTGAATCAAATTGATGCATAGAGTAATTAGTTATGAGAACGTGGCTTATAGACAGTCTCTATACACATAGTGGCGTCTCCAGGTAGCCTGAAAAGGAGAAACGTTAGGACATGAAGTTTGAGAAGACTTTTCGTTTCAATTATTATGTGTCATTGAACACTGTATATTCCATTGGAGATCTCAAAACCTCTGGAAACGTACCCACAACCCTCCTTCTTCTCTTTAAAAGTCATCAGCTTATATAGAATTGGTGTACAAAATTTTGTTACATTCCATAAGTAATATCAATAATTGAAAATTTTGAGAACAGTAAGCTTCTCAAGAATTATATTTCAAAGAATACCATAGCTAGACAACATACCTTATGCTGTGGGGACAAAAAACATACCCTATGTAAACAATGCAAGTGTTTTGCTGTATACTGATATAATTTTGTCGTGAATGTGAATTCCGCACACTGTGCCGTTCAATATAGCTTGGCACAATCTCACCCCAAAAGGGCTCGAAAAGTGTACAGTTTGGAAAAACATTATTTTCTGAGCCGGCACAGGTTCAATGCATAATATTTCCTCAACACATTGGAGACGACATCCTAACGTACCAACTGAGCAGTAAGTTGATGTGATTTCTTGATCGGGTTGGTTTTCCTAAGACATTTTTGGATAACGTTATTTGCGCATGTTTTTCACCCTGTACTTTGAAACATTCTTTAAGCGAAACAGTTCACTGATATTATCTATATTCCATTTTAAGTTGTGAATAAATATGTCATGTTTCATAAAGTATTGAATTTGAGGTATTAGGTTTTGTGAATCTCAAGTAATTTAACATACAAACATTTCCCGTTTTGGCTAAATCTCACTCCCGTGGCTTAATCTCACGCCGGCAGACGGTATTCTTAGTGTAGTGAGTGATTTTGTTGAGTGATTAAAATAAAAAATGGTCCGCTAGTGATGAGAAAAACTTTGGTTGGCTGCTGATCGTGTCCCATTGTAGCCGTACAGAAAAATGCGCGAATTTTGTTTTCTGAGGTAGGTGATTGAAATAAATGAGTTTCCGAGTGCATATGCCCAACTATAATATCAAATTTAGTGCTTTTAAGTGAGTTTTTGAGGATTCTACTTCATGAGAAATCTAAAGTGAACTAAGAGAAATCCATTCTATGGATTAGCAGATCGATTTAGTTAGAAAATATGCGTTGTTTCTGTTTTCAATTGTGTTTTCATGTTGTATGAGATGAATATATGGGCTGAGATGAATAATGGAGCAGTTTCCCTAAATCAAAAGCTTGTTTTTTAAACAAAGTTTAGAATTCCTGAATGAGAGGATATAAACATCTCGTATATTTGATACACTTGGCTTGTATACTCTCAATGTGCTCTTTGGAAATAAGTTTTTTTATCGTAAATTATTCCCAAGTACCTAACCTTGCCAGACCAACTTAAAATAACCCCATTCATCTTGACAACGTGACTATTGTTTGGCTTGAGGAAAGAAGCCCTTGTCTTATGCGGAAAAAATATCATTTGAGTTTTAGAAGCATTGTGAGAGATTTTTCACTTTGTGCAAGTAGGAATAAAAAATATCTAAACTTTTCTGCAATGACACGGAGACTTTTTCCTTTTACGGAAATGCTTGTGTCATCGCAGAACAATGACTTTGTGCATCCTGGAGGCAAATCAGAAAGATCTTAAGTAAATATGTTGTACAGGCAGGGGCGGATTAGGGCGAAGGCGAAACAGGCGGTTGCCTGTTCGTTAGTCATTGGAGGGCGCCAAATGTGGAAGCGAAAAGATTGGAGAAAATTTAAGCCACTATAATAATTTGAATGTTCGGCAAATTCAGTTGGCTTTTTTCCAGGCTTGCTTATCGAGTCAATAAAAAACGCTCCCAATTGTTCAATATGTGCGAAATTAAAACGGAAAGTTGCGTCCGGATTTCGGTCCAGTTCGGTAGTGAATCGGAACAAGCTCGTTCCGGTCTGTTCGAAATCCGGTGCGATTGGCTCCATTCCGGTCCGCCCAAAGTCTGGGAACGAAAATTGGCAATTTTTCGAGCAAGCGTTATTTAAGTGAAAATAAAACATCAAGTCTATTATGCATGTTTGATTGAAATAAAACACTGCAAAACGAGTTTTGTTGTGAAATTTTACTTCACTTCTTAAAGTGTTGTTTTTGTCAAATTTGGAGTTACACGTACCATAAAATGAATCTTTTCTTTTTCTCTATTTCACGTTTATGATGCAGTGGCGTAATCAGAAATTATTTCTGAGGCGAAAAGGGGTAAAATCTTGAGAAGCATTTTTGAGCATTTATTATTTTCACTCAATTTGAACATGTCCCAAACATGCCAGAAATGAAATAAATGATTACAAATATTCCAGAAGGGATGGTAAAGGTAAGATTTCGAAATAAAAATTATAAACGAACACCAAAAAAATAAAATTCCGAAGAATAGAATCCCCGGATAATCGAGTTCGACCTGTACTTACCTGCAAAAAATAAATATATTTAATCATTGAAATTTTTATACAGCGCATTCACTGAAATTAGTCTTTTTGTAGAAATGAAAACTTACAAAAATCGTTGTGAGTTTGCCAAACATGTTCCTTTTTAGAATAAACACCATGTCAATAATTAATTGAATCAGCTATTTTTTACTCTCACGTAGTTGATGAGGAGTCATGATTTTTGAAACAGATGATCCCCTGATCATTGGAGCTTCACCAAACTTAGACTTGATCGACTGAACTGAAAACTCTTTCGTCAAGTTTCGTTGTTTCAACTGAATTTGTTCTTAATTCAGTTATTTCATATTTTTTTCATTATTTTTCAACTGTGTTTGAAGATTTTACACAACACAAGTTTTACACAACAGCACTTGAGGAAAATTGATGAAATTTTTTCCATACAGTCATTGCCAACCAAATATATACCTATTCGCTTTCAAATATGTTACTTGGATTGAAATTACACACATTGATAGAAATGCAAATGAAGAAACCTGTAGGTATACTGCTTGTGATTTAAATAACGTCGAGTTTGATTTTGAACCAGACCAGATAGCTCCGTTCTGGTCCGGTCCGGAAATAAATCGGACATTAAAGCCGGAAGAACTTCGGACCGGACTCTCTGAAATCCAGGTCCGCTGTCGAACATTACTATTGATATACAGTCTGGTTTTTAGGCGGGCTTAACGTGAATTTTTGAATTAACGCGGTTTTTTTTCACGCGATACTACGCAATTAAAAAAAAACACGAGTTTTCGGTTCTAGTAATCGTACGAAGAAAATTAATCCTCTGTTGGCATTTTTGTGTCAGATACCTAATATGGCAAGCTTAGGTGCATTTAGAGTCGAACCACCCCGAGATATTTAGCGACTAAAACCTGAGTGATCGTTTTACCCGTTAATAGTAGCTGCAGCTGAGCTGGGTTATGCTTCCTAGAAAAAACGACCAGCTCAGTTTTCTCCGAAGAGAATTCGATACCCAGCTTAAGAACCCATTCAGACAAATTGTCTAAGGTATCTTGCAATGGTCCTTGCAGATCGCTAGCTTCGTTACCAGTAATGGATACAACGCTATCGTCTGCAAGTTGCCTTAGCGTGCATGAATTTGCAAGACATTCATCGATGTCCTTGACGTAAAAAATATATAAAAGGGGGCTTAAACATGAGCCCTGGGAAAGACCCATGTAACTAACTCGGAAGGTTGTCGAATCGCCATGTGAGAATTACATATGCTTTTCTGACAACAAGTTGAGCAAAAAGTTATTCAAATTTGGTGAAAGTCCCTGCGAGTGAAGTTTCTCGCTTAAAACTTTTACAGAGACGGAGTCAAAAGCCCCCTTAATATCCAAGAATGCAGAAGCTATTTGCTCTTTTCGAGAAAAGGCGAGTTGAATTACAGTAGAAAGCAGCGCTAGGCAATCGTTCGTCCCTTTGCCCCGGCGAAAGCCAAATTGAGAATCTGAAAGTAAACCATTTGTTTCGACCCGTTTGTCTAACCGTAATCATCAAAGGAACATTTTCTCCATCAATTTTCGGAGGCAAGAGAGCATAGCAATCGGCCAATAAGAATTGTGATCAGAGGCAGGTTTTCCAGGTTTTTGAATAGCAATGACTTTTACCTCCCTCCAGTCGTGCGGAACAATGTTTAGCTCAAGAAACTTGTTGAACAAGTCCAACAAGCGTCTTTTTGCAGAGTCGGGTAGATTCTTCAACAAGTTGAATTTGATTCTATCCAACCCTAAGGCTTTGTTGTTGCACGAGAGGAGAGACCATCGAAAATGAAGGCTCTTCCGTAGCCACTAAAAACACGTCGCGAAAGGTTTTCTGTTCCGGTACAAAGTCCGGGCAGACCTTCTTGGCAAAATCGAGTATCCAGCGGCCTGAATATTTCTTGCTCTCATTAGAAACGTTACGATTCCGCATGCGTCTGGCCGTGTCCCAAAGAGTGCTCATCGCTGTTTCCCTTGACAACGCGTTTACGAACCGCCGCCAGTATCCGCGTTTTTTCGCTTTAATTAAACTCGTCATTTGCCTATCCAGTACATCGTACTTTCGGAGCAGATCAAGAGTATCGTGTTTTCGGAAAGCTAAATACATCGAGGACCTTTGCGCGTACAGTTCAGAGCACTCTTTGTCCCACCACTTGTTGGGAGGACGCTGTCTAATCGTTACCCCGGGTATCGGTTTCGTCTGAGCTTGAGTCGCGGCGTCGATGATCAAGCCAGAAAGGAACGCGTATTCTTCCTCCGGAGGAAGTTCCTCGTGAGACTCGATGGATTCCGCTATGAGCGTCTCATATAACTTCCAATCAATATTACGAGTAAGGTCGTATGAAATATTGATCCGGGGAGTTGACCCATTAGCAATTGAGATAACGATTGGTAGGTGATCACTACCGTGGGGATCATTGATTACTTTCCACCGGCAATCTAACGCTAGTGATGTCGAGCAAAGGGATGAGTCAAGCACGCTTTCACGAGCTGGAGGATTAGATACACGTGTCGCTTCCCCAGTATTCAAAAGTGTCATATTGAAGTCATCGATTAAGGAACAGATTAACAAAGATCGGTTGTCGTCGTACAGCGATCCCCATTGCGAACAGTGAGAGTTAAAATCTCCCATTATCAAAAAAGGTGCGGGAAGTAATTCTGCTATATCAGAAAGTTGCTTCTGTTCAATCAGCGCGGATGAAGGTATATATAGTGAAACAAGGCAAAGATCTTTTCCATTAATATTGGTTTGAATGGCAACAACTTCAATACTCGAGATCGACGGGAGGTTGATTCTGAAGAAGGAATAGCACTTTTTTATCCCTAAAAGTACCCCTCCACCGTGTGAGTCTCTATCTCGACGAATAATGTTAAAATCGTGGAAATTGAGTTGATCGTTTGAATTGAGAAAGGTTTCACAGAGCGCGAATGCGTCACAATTGTATGCATTTATCAAATGAGAAAATAGATCGAATTTGGGGATGATACTTCTGCAATTCCACTGTAATACAGTGATAAAATTCCTAACCTCTTTCGCCGTATTAGTCATCGAAAGACATAATAGCTGAAATGAGAGGCCAAGTTGCTGCTAGTTGCTTCAAAGAGGTTTTCACTGCAGGAAGAAGGGCACAAAGAATATTTTGTAGGGGATCTGGTATGTTGAATGTTTTAAATATCCAGTCCACAATATCAGGAAATTTTATGAACCCTGTTTCTTTTTTATCTTCTGATCGAGAAATGGGTGCACGAGGGGTTTTTGGTGCCCCAGGAAGCGGTGGGTACTCCTGGTTTGATTTGAAATTAAAACCGGGAGGTACTTGCTTCGGTTTTTCTTCACCGCTTCCTTTTTGTGTTGGCTTATTGGTCATTCCGCTAGGGGTTATCTTGCGGCCTTGGCGAGAAGGATTAGGAGAATTGATCATTCTCCTCTTCCTAGATCCTTCTGGCATGGCATAAGAACACCCTTCGACGGGATCGTCAGAGGTACCCTCATCGGTTGGCAAAAAGGAAAAAATGTTTCCTGACGAGGAATGCTCAGCCCTCTTAAGCATTTCTGCAAAAGAGTGCTTTGATCGTTCCTTGAGGGAACGCTTTATTATTTCCTCGCGCTGTTTGTACGCGGGACACGCCGAAAGGTCATGCCGAGTTCCCTTGCAGTGAAGACACTTTTCAGTATCCTCACTGCAAGCGGTCTCAGCATGATTTCCTCCGCACTTGCTGCAGCGTGCCTTGTTGCAGCAGTAGGTGGCTGTATGACCTAACTGCTTGCAGTTTTGGCAATGAATGACCCGCGGTACGAACAGGCGTACAGGCAGACGAACCCTGTCCAAAGAGATGTAGTTCGGCAGTGCGGATCCGGCGAATGTTAAACGGAAGGAATCCGAAGGGAAGAATTTCTTCTTCCCTTCTTCGATGGATACTGAATGCAATTGCTTGACATCCAGTATCTTTAGATCTTGAATCAGGGGGTTCTTGAAGCAGCCAACCCCGTGACGCAAAATGTCATCGACCGTGAGACTTCCTTTGGTAACCACACCGTCGATCTCCACGTCCTTGGCAGGGATGTACACGCGGTACTCTCTCGTGAAGAGCTCGTAGCTAGCAATTGCGTGGCTTGCTTCAAGCTTCTCACGACAACTCGCAGTTTGTTCGGTCTAACCTTTGTAATTTCGGTTACGTCCGAAAACTGTTTTGCCAGGTCCTTGCCGATTTGAATTATATTCAAAGGCTTCTTTATAGGACTAAAGAAAACTACGAACGGACCTTTCGCGGCATCTGGGTAAGCTTTTACCCGTACTTCCGGTACCCTTGATACAGGGCTAGGTAAAGAGGGTGGTATAGGGGAAGGTAGAGGGGAATTGATGGGGGAGATCTCAATCTCTTCCCCATTTGTTTCCACAATCAGGAATAGTTGCACCTGCATGTCGTCCATTTTTTGCGGGAGCGTTTAGCTCTACCGGACGCAACCCATATTTATGCGTATATAAGGGGAATCAAATAATTGTTGTAAAATGTAAAAACAATTTTTCAAAATAAGGTGTATTAAATAAGAAAAAAGACAACCGTATTGAAAAAAAATATAAATAGGAAAAAACAAATGTTAATACTTCACCAGACTTTTTGTATTTTAGCCTACGTGCCCTTCTGGCTGATAGTTGGATTAATCCAGTAGGTGGCTTGGCAGGAATCGCAATCAGTCTCCTCCAGCTGAACCAGCATTAGGGGCTAACCAGCGGTTGGTGGTGCGAGGAATTTCCTACGGCGGCGTTTGTACACAATGTACACTCTCGTACCCCGCTAGAAGATAGCCGGCACCCGGCGGCGCGGGGAATTCACAGCGACTACTGAACTGCTTTCCTGTCACAGTGTCGGTATCGAAAACACCAGTAGCACGTGTACAGTCTGGACACAGTGCACAAAATCTACTGTGCCGCAAGGGGTAACCGGCGCCCGGTGGAGCGGGGATTTGCTCTGGCTGCTGGACGTACGTCTATGGTCTATCAGCAACGAAACCGAAAAACACAACCGAAAAACACAAGCGTACTGTATGCACACTAAACAGTATTGTTTGTTCGAGCGAGCAAAAATAACGGACCTGTTTTCGAATGCTTCCTTTCGCAACGATAGCAGGGAAGCGAATCGGGGAATTTCATTCAAGTTAGTTTTAATAATTTCTGTAAGTAAAAAATTCTGGGAAGAAATTAACTCAAATTGACATGTGACTTCATTTTCCATTGGACTCACAAAATTCAAATTTGTATTATGAACACTCTCAAACTGCTGAGCGAGCAAGTCTTTGAGCCTTTTGTTCATTGGATACAAGAAAAAGTTCACCATCTTTTAAAACTGGAATAGGCTTTGAAAGTTTTTTAAGAATCTTCGACAGCTTCCAAAAGGGTTTTGAATATGGTTTCAATTTTTCAACTTTATTCTCAAAATTTTGATTTCTCGGAAGAGTAAATCCGTGTTTAATCTTTTTCTGTAAATCTTTATAAATAGTTTCAAAAACAGTGTCACGAGAACGTTGATATCTAATTTTTTAGACTTTTTCACGCAATTTTTCAATTCAATTGTCAATTTTCCGTCAATTTTTGTGAGATACATACCACAATTATACAAAAATTTTGAAAGAATATTCAATTCCGAATCAAATAAAAGTAATTTTGTGGAAATCGGTTGATACTTGGCTAAGTTATATATTTTATAAGAAAACCAGAATTTTTGGCTTCTATCGCGCATATATTTCACGGAACTACAAATGATGAAAAAATGCAAGAGCTTTTGATGTGACTTAGTGTGGGTTGTAGCTTTAGTCAAATGTTACTTGCGCATTTACTTGAAGTTTTTCAAATACCCCATAAATTATTAGTTATGGTCAAAACCCTGTTTTTTACCTTAGCTCACATTTTTCTGTTTAATTTGGTTATTTTTCAACCAATTTTTTATATTTTGGCTGTTTTGGAAAGGCGAAAAATAGAACTCTTCAAACATATTGAAATGTCTAAATAGTTTACCTATATGTGGCGAATAGATTTAAATAAAATAAATTAAATAAAAAAATTTCTAGTATGAGCGAATGTTTCACTCAACAAGACCTTCAACCTACACTAAGTCACTTCAGAAGTTCTTGCATTTTTTTTTTCATTTGTAGCACAGTGTTATTGGTGAATCAAATTTCACTTGAGCCTTCGGAACAGAATAATTCCTGGCATCAATAATTGCACATTTCAATGCTTTCAAAGCGGTATCAATATTCACTTCGTTTGTGATAATTAAAAACAGAGCTTATAGGGTTTAGAATTGATTCATGTGCTATGAAAAAGTTATTGAAAGAGGGTCAGAATCAAAGTCAGCATGTGTGATCAATTCACTACATACATGACTTTGACCTGTTAGCACCAAATCAATTGTTGATGGATTTCTTACAGAAAAAAAACATGTAGGACTGGAGACAAAATAGAATCCTGAGGAACAAGCATTGAATAAAATTTTGCCATTTGAATTACTTTTATGATCGATGTTTAGCGTTAAAATCGCCGATTATAAAAAATTTTGAACGATTTTTGGTGAGTTTTTGTAAATCACCTTTAAAATAATTTTTGTGCTCGCGTGTGCATTTGAACGGTAAATATGCTGCGGCAATATAAAAAATCCCAAGTTCAGTTTGAACTTCAATTCCCAAAGTTTCAATAACTTTGGTCTCAAGATGTTTAATTCGGCGATGAATAACAATTGCTACTCCACCGCCGGAACCCTGAATCCTATCATATATATGAACCATGTAATTGAGATCATATTTCAATTTGATGTTAGGTTTCAAAAATGTTTCAATAATAATTTCAATGTGTACATTATTTACTGTTAAAAAATTAAGAAGCTCCTTCTCATTGGCCTCCAATGAGCGAGCATTCCAATTTAAAATTGTTATTGTTTTATTAAAAATCATTGCTTAATTTTAAATTAGAAACAATTTGAATTGTAAAATTTGTTCCAATTTGAATGACTTCAGACATGGATTTTGCCTGCAACATGGCGTTCATAAGATCGAACATTGCCTGTTGCCGAAAAGAAAGTTTACCTGCCGTAATAGGCCCCAGGCAGTTGGCATTAGAAAAAATATTTTCGGCAGAAATATTAACTGGGGTAATAGGTGTATTTTTATTTTCCACCGTGTTTTGCTTACCTCCCATATTAACGGTCATTTTCGAACTACCAACCAATTAGGCGGTATAATGTTCGAACTACCTGTAACCTGTGCATATGTTAAACGAGTATGCAAAGGAGTTGAGAAAGTGGGCGGTACTGGTACGCTTGGAGAACTTTGTTTTGAAGTTTGTTTTGATTGGGAGTTTGAATTTTGTTTACCTTGCCTTACTTTAACAATTGCTAAACGGACTGGGCATTGATAAAATTTGACATATGGTTGCCGTTACAACCAGTGCTTTGTAATGGATCGTAAGCATCTGTTGAAACACGAATGCGATCGCCTTCCGCAGTCAACTTGTCTGCTCGGCATAGTACAGCGATCGCCCGGAGGAAGAGCAGTCAAAGTGAAATTGAACATTTTTTAGTTCCTAGGTGGCGGTTATTCGCTATAGCAACGCTCGTTTATTTGGTTCAATCTTTCATTATGTATACGTTCAAGTCAAAAAGTGAATAGGGCAGTTGGTACCATTTCTACAGCTTCGCTGAGTTGCGGGCCAGCGAAGACGGCACCGAAGGCGGGAAGTTAAGAATGAAATAACTTTTGGTCGCTTGCGCGGCAATTAACACATGTGATTTGCTATTTCCTAATTGTGTGCTATGCATCTGAGGTGGATGGCCTTTAGATTTTTTTTGTGACTCGACTGTGGTTGTAGCGTATCCTGCGCTGCGAAAGCGGCTCGCCCTACCGCAGTTTAATGTACAGGTCTACTTAAGGCTGTACATTAACCTACGGTAACGCGAACCGCCTTCGCAGCGCAGGCCGTGCCAGTATGTTTTTAGCCTCACAGTCTTTCGTGAAGGTGTGAAAGAAATCATATTTTCTTATCCATATTTTGCACCCTAAAACGGGGTATCATTGAACAGAGGGGTAACCTCTACGCCAGGATGTTGTCTTGGCTAGAGCATAGAACGTAAGAGGCTATAGCTGGCCTATTGATACTTCCGTTGTTGGCTTGGCCTTGCATATATGATCAACATACGTTTTCTGAACACAAACATTTTACAACGATTGCTGACTTACAAAATACTTCTGGCACATTTCGCAACGTTTAGGGTAAGCATGTATAAAATGGAAGCATGTAGATTGGAAAACTTGCGATTTAATCATATTTAAAAAAAAAATTATGATGTTTCTGCGTAACAGTTATTACAAAACAAAATGATAGCAGTGCATTACCAACTAAATAGTGTATCTAAATGCAAAAAAGATTTCACTACACTTTTTATTCACTTTCACTATTTAATTCTATCACTTTTCACTTTTCACTTGCAAATACGTATTTCGGCACTGACATAGTGCCTTCGTCAGTGCTTATTTGGACTGTGGAGAAAATAGCGAAACCCCAAGAATTTTATACCTAATTAGGTAAACGACTGGGGCAAATTTTAACTCAGAAAACGTAAACAACTTGAGTTAGGTAGAGAAGTGTGCGGCCTGGTGATCCATGCCTTGCCGGGGAGTTTTCGGTAGAAATTTAAAAAGCCAAGAGAAATGATTACCCTGATCTCTGTTAAGGAGGGTAGCTGGGTTTTGTTTGAAAATTTTTAAACTTTCTGCGACATCTAATTTCCAAGGGGATGTTACTGATCGAACTAGACTAATGTTGTCGGTAGTCATAGCGTGATCTTCATGAAATATATGTTCGGCTATTTTGGATCTGAAATGGTGAGTTATTCCTTTTTCTGAGTCTTTCTTAGCCTTTACAAGTTCTGAAGTATGTTCCTTAAACCGGATGTCTAAATTTCTTTTTGTTTGGCCAATGTAAACTTTATCACAATGTGGACATGCAACTTTATAAACACCCGCCCTATGTAATTTGTCAATAGTGTCTTTAGTAGACCCCAACTTTGTTTTCATTTGATTATTTCTACTACTGTAGATAAAATCGATACCAAATTTTCTAAATTTTTTACGAAGTTGACGAGTAAAACTGACGTCATATTCAACCACTACTCTTTTCCGATCTTCTGTTAGCGGAGTGAGTGTTGTGTGAGATTTCCTATGTTGGATTCGTTTCTTTTTGTCATAAATGGCTTGTATGGTTCTTCTGTTATATCCATTCTGCTCACCAATATCAAAAATATATTCCATTTCGTTTTTCTTACCTTCATTACTGAGAGGCAAAGATTCCATACGGTGGATCATATGGTGGAAAGAAGCCATTTTATGCTGGGAGGAGTGGTTAGAAGTGTTAGGTATTACCCGCTTAGTATGTGTGGGTTTCCTAAAGATTTCGAATTCAAAGTGTTTGGAGTTTTAAACAACGACTACATCTAAAAATGGAAGCCTGTTGTTTTGTTCAATTTCCAAAGTGAACTGGATATTTTTATGAAGACCATTCAAAATTCCCAAAAAACTTTCCAAGTCCCCCTGTTGTAAAATACAAAAAATATCATCAACATACCTCCACCAACGATCTGGTAAGCAGTCTTTTTCATTTAGTTTATTTTCCAAATGTGCCATAAAAAGCTCACATAAGAAAGGTGAAAGAGGATTCCCCATCGGTGCTCCTTTTGTTTGTTTGTAAAATTTCCCACGAAATGAAAAATAATTGTCTTCCATGCAAAGTCGAGTTAACTTCAAGTAACTGCGTACTTTAGTTTTCCAAGGGTTGTCACATTGTTGGGAAAGAAGCCAATCTTCCAAAAGATTTATAGCTTCTTTCACTGGAACACTCGGAAAAAGTGCTGTGACATCAAAAGAAACCATTATCTCGCCAGTGTTGATGCCCCCCGATGATTTTAAATTTTCAACAAAAACTCCTGTGCTCTTAACAGATCGACTAGGAAATTTTTTCGGCATTGATTGAAATTCCTTGACTAACCATTTTGCCAATTTTTCTGTTGGTGCCCCCACCGCAGAAACGATTTCTCTCATTTCATTACCAGGTTTATGTACTTTAGGGAGACCCGTTATTCTAGGAAGAGAAGGGTTCGAAACACGAAGATTTTTCAAAGCGTCACCAAAAATAGGTTGGCATTCTTTGATAGTTTTTTCAAAGTTTTTCACCATGTCGGTAAGGGGGTTGACTCTCTGTTGCCTGTATGGACCATTATTAATTTTCTCCAACATTTGTTGATCGTAATCATTTTTGTTCAAAATAACAATTTTATTCCCCTTATCAGCTTTTAAATAAAAGACAGGTTTATTACATAATTCTTTGATTGTCTGTAAGTCTGTGCTATTATTTACAAGACGTGGACATTTTTTTAAATTATCCAAGGAGGATGTGCGCACTTCACTAATTTGTGCGGTGGAAAAATTGCAACTGCCCATCCCACTTTCAATATCAATCAATCAGAACTTGTAAAGACTAAGAAAGACTCAGAAAAAGGAATAACTCACCATTTCAGATCCAAAATAGCCGAACATATATTTCATGAAGATCACGCTATGACTACCGACAACATTAGTCTAGTTCGATCAGTAACATCCCCTTGGAAATTAGATGTCGCAGAAAGTTTAAAAATTTTCAAACAAAACCCAGCACCCTCCTTAACAGAGATCAGGGTAATCATTTCTCTTGGCTTTTTAAATTTCTACCGAAAACTCCCCGACAAGGCATGGATCACCAGGCCGCACACTTCTCTACCTAACTCAAGTTGTTTACGTTTTCTGAGTTTAAATTTGCCCCAGTCGTTTACCTAATTAGGTATAAAATTCTTGGGGTTTCGCTATTTTCTCCACAGTCCAAATAAGCACTGACGAAGGCACTATGTCAGTGCCGAAATACGTATTTGCAAGTGAAAAGTGATAGAATTAAATAGTGAAAGTGAATAAAAAGTGAAAAGTGTAGTGAAAATTTTTCTATCAAGACGCTCGAACATAAGTGTATAAATTTGAACATGGCATCCAAGCCTTTTGAGCCAAATAAGTTTTTAGGGTTGAGGAAGAAAATAGCAAGAATTCATAAAGACATAGCTTTTCTAAAGCAATGTGTCAAATATCGACTGACTCCCAAAAGTCATGAGATTTAAATTAGAACTTTAACTCCTCCTTTTCTCATTAAGAAGATGGAATTGGAATGGATAAAAAATAGTATAAAACTTCTTTATAGTAAATTAAATTCAGTCACTTTAGAGTGCTACTCCCTTCATTTAAAACTGGCCAAAGAGTTTCCCTTTGGGTTCCCAGAATTCCTAACCAAAGTAAAAGTTGCAGAACAGTGTGAGGGGGAAAGAAAACGAAAATTGGGTGCAAAAAAGATTAACCAGTTGTTTTTACGAAATAAGAGTAGTAAAATGACAACTAAGATAAAATATATAGAAAATTTTGTGGTCAATCGATCTTCGTGTGAATTCTCACAACAGCAACAAAATCTTTTGAACAAAGGCCTCAACTTTGCTGTTTCTTCTAAACCAAATGTTGAACAGGCAATCATTGATATTAAAAGTGGGATGGGCAGTTGCAATTTTTCCACCGCACAAATTAGTGAAGTGCGCACATCCTTCTTGGATAATTTAAAAAAAAGGTCCACGTCTTGTAAATAATAGCACAGACTTACAGACAATCAAAGAATTATGTAATAAACCTGTCTTTTATTTAAAAGCTGATTAGGGGAATAAAATTGTTATTTTGAACAAAAATGATTACGATCAACAAATGTTGGAGAAAATTAATAATGGCCCATACAGGCAACAGAGAGTCAACGCCCTTACCGACATGGTGAAAAACTTTGAAAAAACTATCAAAGAATGCCAACCTATTTTTGGTGACGCTTTGAAAAATCTTCGTGTTTTGAACCCTTCTCTTCCTAGAATAAAGGGTCTCCCTAAAGTACATAAACCTGGTAATGAAATGAGAGAAATCGTTTCTGCGGTGGGGGCACCAACAGAAAAATTGGCAAAATGGTTAGTCAAGGAATTTCAATCAATGCCGAAAAAATTTCCTAGTCGATCTGTTAAGAGCACAGGAGTTTTTGTTGAAAATTTAAAATCATCGGGGGGCATCAACACTGGCGAGATAATGGTTTCTTTTGATGTTACAGCACTTTTTCCGAGTGTTCCAGTGAAAGAAGCTTAAAATCTTTTGGAAGATTGGCTTCTTTCCCAACAATGTGACAACCCTTGGAAAACTAAAGTACGCAGTTACTTGAAGTTAACTCGACTTTGCATGGAAGACAATTAATTTTCATTTCGTGGGAAATTTTACAAACAAAAGGAGCACCGATGGGGAATCCTCTTTCACCTTTCTTATGTGAGCTTTTTATGGCACATTTGGAAAATAAACTAAATGAAAAAGACTGCTTACCAGATCGTTGGTGGAGGTATGTTGATGATATTTTTTGTATTTTACAACAGGGGGACTTGGAAAGTTTTTTGGGAATTTTGAATGGTCTTCATAAAAATATCCAGTTCACTTTGGAAATTGAACAAAACAACAGGCTTCCATTTTTAGATGTAGTCGTTGTTAAAAACTCCAACCACTTTGAATTCGAAATCTTTAGGAAACCCACACATACTAAAGCATAAAATGGCTTCTTTCCACCATATGATCCACCGTATGGAATCTTTGCCTCTCAGTAATGAAGGTAAGAAAAACGAAATGGAATATATTTTTGATATTGGTGAGCAGAATGGATATAACAGAAGAACCATACAAGCCATTTATGACAAAAAGAAACGAATCCAACATAGGAAATCTCACACAACACTCACTCCGCTAACAGAAGATCGGAAAAGAGTAGTGGTTGAATATGACGTCAGTTTCACTCGTCAACTTCGTAAAAAATTTAGAAAATTTGGTATCGATATTATCTACAGTAGTAGAAATAATCAAATGAAAACAAAGTTGGGGTCTACTAAAGACACTATTGACAAATTACATAGGGCGGGTGTTTATAAAGTTGCATGTCCACATTGTGATAAAGTTTACATTGGCCAAACAAAAAGAAATTTAGACATCCGGTTTAAGGAACATACTTCAGAACTTGTAAAGGCTAAGAAAGACTCAGAAAAAGGAATAACTCACCATTTCAGATCCAAAATAGACGAACATATATTTCATGAAGATCACGCTATGACTACCGACAACATTAGTCTAGTTCGATCAGTAACATCCCCTTGGAAATTAGATGTCACAGAAAGTTTAGAAATTTTCAAACAAAACCCAGCTACCCTCCTTAACAGAGATCAGGGTAATCATTTCTCTTGGCTTTTTAAATGGCGTATTGTACCTGTTTACCCTACGTTTTTTATCATCGAAAGGTGAAATTACATATGGCATAAAAATGACTCGCAGTAGGCCGCGGCTAGGTGCAAGGACAGTCCTCCGCAGTAAAAGCAGTCAAGGAGAACGTGATGTCAATCCGGGAAGCGTCTCTAAATATGTTATCGAAGCAATATCTAACATTTTTAGTTCAAAAAAGTTTCAAAACAATTTAAAATTGACACCGATCAAAGAAGGAAAATTGAAACAACGACGAAAACAAATGTATTAATGTTCAAGATTTTCGAAGGGCTTTAAAAACTAACTTCTCAAGTTCTAAGGATGCCAGTACTGGTACTAAAAATATGAAGCCTGTAATTTCAGTTGTAAAATATATAAATACACAGGGGTCTTTTTTGCGCGGTTGGTTGTACCGCGTTGAAAAAATCCGCGTATAAAAAACCGCGTAATTTTAAGAAACCGCTTAAAAAAAACTCCAATTCGGTTTATTTTCCAACCAATTTTTTATATTTTGGCTGTTTTGGAAAGGCGAAAAATAGATCACCAGAATTGCGGATTTGCGGGTTCAAGTTGGGAGATTGCGGGTTCAAGTCCCGTCGGGATGCAGTATATTTTTTCAAATCTGTATCATATTTCCAGTTCGTTTATTTTTCGCTTTCCATACTACACACATTGTCTGCTTAATGAACTTGAATGTTAACAGGTAAAAGCCATTGTTAAAAATAGAAATTTAGTTCAAATAATAAGTTAAACTTTTGCGTGTAGTGGTTGGAAAAATATAGGTAGGTATGATAGCATAATAATCGTATAATCGATTAAATAGTTAATTAGACCACAAAAACAGTGCGTTGGATTTGTATCATGCACTTAGCGATAATTTATATCAACAACAGAAAAAATCCTCAAAAATAAGTTCTGAGTTCAAATGATAAAATATTCAAACGTTCATAACTTTTTTGTTTTTAATTTTACCATCACCAAATTGTGACACATAGTTACATATTCAATCGTATATACATACACAAAACGTCCAAAAGCGTGTTACTATGATATATCTCGCTATGCTGAAGGCAAAATATGCAAAACAACAAAAATGTTTAACGCCCGTTCTCTAAAGTGTGACGAGTCGGACGAGTAACTCTTCCACCATTTTGTAGTACTAACCTGATACTTCAAAATGGTGGTGAGTGTAAGCTTCCGGGCGTCTTCCTTTTCCTCCAATCCGCAGTTGAAAATAGAGTAAATTATTTTTGGAATACCTTATATCTCCCAAACCAAAGGAAACCTAGCATAGTGCCTTCGTAAAATTTTTAGAACATAATAAAACCTAAAACTTAGAGAGAACATTGTGTTTAGAAAAAAAAACAAACAAAAAAGTTAGATGCAAAAAACTGATGTTACGGACATTGTCAAACTAAGGTTAAGTTTTTTCAAAATCTACAATAGATACAGAAAAAGTTTTGTTAGCAAAGTTGTTTGTATTGAAATTATCTACAACTTTACTGAAGACAACTTTGAGTTCCATGCAGAAACAAAAAAGTTACAAATTTTATTTTTGCCATAGTAGGCTATGGATGTTGTTGCGTAACACCATAATGTGAGCAATTTCAATTTAAGCAATTGTTTCGAAGACACTATAGTCCTAAAATGAAGCACCCAGACACTACAGAATTAAGTTCGCGATATTGCTATTTTAAACCACTATGCATCAGGGGGGGGGGGGGGGTGAAGTCATTGCGTACTGATACGACATGCGTCTATTGCAAGATTATCCAAAGATTATCAGACTTTGAAAAAACATTTTCAGGTTTGAAGCTTAGGCGGGGGTTAGATTTCATCGCTAGCTAGATAATTTTTATTTTTTATTTGCAAAATATGAAAGGTAGAATAAAATATACTTACAATCACACCGTTGAAATCTACGTGTAATTGATTTTGGTAATATTCAACGGGAATTGAGTCAATTAGTTCACGGTAGGCCTGGTGGTTGAATTTCCAAACTTTTTTTTTGCATTCATAATTATAATTTTTCTTACTGTCGCAGGGTACTTCCTTTATCTGTAACAATGAAAATATGGAATAATAACAATGAAGTAATCGTGCCGTGTCAAATAAACCAAACTTAAACCTAAAAACAATGAAGTTCTCAAACAACACAAAAGATCAAAACAATAGTCGCAGTGGTCCGAATCTTTTTTTTCCTCTGTGTGGACTCATCACTGCGACCAGAGACATTTTGATCTATTGATCTATTTTGATATTGCTCAGGTGTTTCCTGTACTCCACACTTCATATTATTGGCAGTATCATTATTGAAGGGAATGATACGCTTTTTT